>NW_026652282.1:96270204-96273350 GCF_009828535.3 Hylobates moloch | reverse complement strand
AGGATGTGTGCAAAGTACCACAAACACCGCGGCATTATTTAAACCCTAATATACATTTTTGTCTGAATAAAGTTATGTAAGAGAAATAACTTTTATGCTTGTATTAAGAAAAAGGATTTATACTCTCATTATGGATTGTACTATATGAGAAGTTTTATCATTTTAAGAAACAAGTAGACCCATAAATATAGCCTGTGTGTTTACATTTGCATGTATACAAGTCATATTTTGACTGTTTGATAAATGTTATTAATTTACTCCTTTGAAGGTTGGCCCCATCATCCCCAGAAGTTTTTTTTTTTAATACATGATGTTCAACAACCGTAATTGGTATCTGTGTCTGTATCTTTATTCTCTCCTCTCTATTAGAGGTTCAGAGTAGAAACTCTACTCTTTCTCAAGGTGAAACTGCCACCGTATTGAATGGATCCACTATCTGGGCCCATCAAATATCACTCTTAGGATCTGGACTTTTTTCTATTCAGAGATTTGTTTGTTTTTTCGTTTGTTTTCCTCAGCTTACATCTACAATCTCCTGCTTTAAAAATCCATGCCTTGACTTTCCTACCCTCTTAATTGTATAGATACTTTTGGAGCAAACTTCTAGAAACACTCAAATGCACTCAATGCTTTTACTTCCTTGCCTTGAAAACATTTCTTTGACCTTTACAATCTGACCTCTGGCTCTATCATTCTATGGAAATCACTTTCTGAAAGATCACCAATGACCTGGCCAAATTCAACAGCTTATTCTTAATCCTATCCCTTATATCAAAATCTCACAATTTGCACTTCATTTCACAAATATGAATGTGTTACATATTATGTATGCTTTGTATATACAAAAAGGCATAAAGAATAACGTAATGAGCATCTGAGTTCCAACGAAGTGACTTAAAATATAGTGCAGTGTACTTCCATGTTTGTTGCCACTCTGGTCACAAGAGGCAAGATTGGAAGTGTCCATCAACAGATGAATGGGTAAAGAAAATGTGGTACATATACACAGTGGAGTACGACTGAACCATAAAAATGAATGAGATCCAGTCATTTGCAACAGCATGGATGAAATGGGAGATCATTACATTAAGTGAAATAAGCCAGGCACAGAAAGACAGACATCACATGTTCTCACTTATATGTTGGATCTGAAAATCAAAACAATTGAACTCATAGACATAGAGAGAATAAGGAAGGTTACCAGAGGCTGGGATGGGCCGTTGGGGTGTTAAGACAAGGTGGTGATGGTTAATGGGTACAAAAAAATAGTTAGAATCATTAAGACTTAGTATTTGATAGCACAACGGGGTGATATAGTCAATAATTAATTTAATTGTACACTTTAAAATAACTAAAATTAGAGTATAATTGGATTGCTTGTAGCACAAAGGATAAATACTTGAGCAGATGAATACCCCATTGTACACATTGCATGCCTGTATCAACCCATCTCATGTACTTCATAAATATATACACCTACATGAACCCATAAAAATTGAAAATTAAAAAAATTACAAAATATATAATACAGTACAAATACTGTTGAACCACTTGTGTACCCTCCACTCTCTAGTCACATTCCCCTTTATCCCCCTCAATTGCCCCTGTCCTCCAGAAAACTATCATGAATTTTGTATTTATTTTTAATATTTATTTTTATACTTTTACTACATATATATGTGTCTCTAAATAATGTTACTCCAAATGTTTAAAAACTTGGTTTAAATGGATTTATTCCATATGGGCTTTTATGCAATTTGCTTTTTTCTATTTTTGACATTTGTATTTATGGGTGTAATTGTGTAATATTTATATTGCTACATAGTATTCCATTGCATGAATAAAATCATAACTTATGTCTTCTCCTATTGATGGACATTTAAGTGTTTTTTTCTTAGTTTCTAAAATTTAAAGCAATTTTTTATGAACACTCTTGCACATGTCTTTATTCCAAAATTGACAATACTGAATTGTGAAGTCCATTCATAATGGTATAAGAAAACTTGTCTCTCTACCATGAAGAACCTGACAGTATCTGCGGTAATTTTGCATTTCCTAAATTACCTGTTTGTTTTTAAGAGCCAGTTCTTCTGAAATCTGTGTTATTTTGTAAAATTCTATAGTAAACTAATTTTTAAAAAATTTCAATATCATAAAAATGGCCATACTTCCCAAAGCAACTTATAGATTCAACGCTAACCTCATTAAACTACCATTGACATTCCTCACAGAATTAGAAAAAAGTATTTAAAAAATTATATGGAACCCAAAAAGAGTCCAAATAGCCAAGACAATCTTAAGCAAAAAGAACAAAGCTGGAGGCATCATGCTACCTGACTTCAAACTATTATATACTACAAGGCTACCATAACCAAAACAACATGGTACTGGTACAAGAAGAGACACATAGACCAATAGAATATACAACCCAGAAATAAGATTGCACACCTACAACCATCTGATCTTCCACAAACCTGACAAACACAAGCCATGGGAAAGGATTTCTTATTTAATAAATGGTCCTGGGAGAACTGGCTAGCCATATGCAGAAAGTGAAACTGGACTCCTTCCTTACACCATATACAAAAATCAACTCAGGTTGGATTGAAGACTTAAATGTAAAACCCCAAACTATAAAAACCCTAAAAGATGGTATTTCTAGTTCAAGATCCCTGAGGAATCACCACACTGACTTCCACAATGGTTGAACTAGTTTACAGTCCCACCAACAGTGTAAAAGTGTTCCTATTTCTCCACATCCTCTCCAGCACCTGTTGTTTCCTGACTTTTTAATGATCGCCATTCTAACTGGTGTGAGATGGTATCTCATTGTGGTTTTGATTTGCATTTCTCTGATGGCCAGTGATGATGAGCATTTTTTCATGTGTCTTTTGGCTGTACAAATGTCTTCTTTTGAGAAGTGTCTGTTCATATCCTTGGCCCACTTTTTGATGGGGCTGTTTGTTTTCTTCTTGTACAATAGCAAAGACTTGGAACCAACCCAAATGTCCAACAATGATAGACTGGATTAAGAAAATGTGGCACATATACACCATGGAATACTATGCAGCCATAAAAAATGATGAGTTCATGTCCTTTGTAGGGACATGGATGAAGCTGGAAACCATCATTCTCAGCAAACTATC
>NW_026652282.1:96259448-96270177 GCF_009828535.3 Hylobates moloch | reverse complement strand
TAGCTAATGTTAAATGACGAGTTGACGGGTGCAGCACACCAACATGGCACATGTATACATATGTAACTAACCTGCACGTTGTGCACATGTACCCTAAAACTTAAAGTATAAAAAAAAAAACCCAAAAGAAAATCTGGGCAATACCATTCAGGACATAAGTATGGGCAAGATTTCATAATGAAGACACCAAAAACAATTGCAACAAAAGCAAAAATTGACAAATGGGATCTAATTAAACTAAAGAGCTTCTGCACAGCAAAATAAACTATCATCAGAGTGAACAGACAACCTACAGAATGGGAGAAAAATTTTGCAATCTATGCGTCTGGCAAAGGTCTAATAATCCAGTATCTACAAAGAGCTTAAACAAATTTACAAGAAAAAACAACCCCATTAAAAAGTGGGCACATGACATGAACAGACATTTCTCAGAAAAATACATGCGGCCAACAAACATGAAAAAAAGCTCAACATCACTGATCATTAGAGAAATGCAAATCAAAACCACAATGAGATACTATCTCACACTAATCAGAATGGCTATTATTAAAAAATCAAAAAACTACGGATGCTGGCAAGGTTGTGGAGGAAAAGGAATGCTATTACAATGTTGGTGGGAGTGTAAATTAGTTTGACCATTATGTAAGACAGTGTGGCGATTCCTCAAAGACCTAGAGGCAGAAATACCATTTGATCAGCAATTTCATTACTGGGCATAGACACAAAGGCATATATAAATCATTCTATTATAAAGATACATTCACATATATGTTTGTTTCAACACTATTCACAGTAGCAAAAACATGGAATCAACAACTTAAATGCCCATGGATAATAAGACTGGATAAAGAAAATGTGTTACATATACACCATGGAATATTATGCAGCCTTAAAAAGGAATGAGATCATGTCCTTTACAGGGCCATGGATGGAGCTGGAAGCCATTATCCTCAGCAAACTAACACAGGAATAGAAAACCAAATACCACATGTTCTCACTCATAAATGGGAGCTGAATGATGAGAACACATGGATACCTGGGTGGTGGTGGGGGAACAACACACAATGGGGCCTGTCGGAGGGTGGGTGGGGAGAGGAGGGAGAGCATCAGAGCTAACGAATGCTGGGATTAATACATAGGCGATGGGATGACCTGTGCAGCAAACCACCATGGCACACATTTACCTTTGTAACCTGCACATCCTACACATGTGCAACTGAACTTAAAATAAAAGTTGGAAATAAAATAAAAAGAAATATTTAACTAACAAATAAAAATGTATATATCCAAGGTACACAATGTGATGATTTATATGTGTATACATTGTGTACTGATTATCATAGTCAAATTAATTAGCACATCCATTATTGTTGATAGGTGTGTGTGTGTATGTGTATATGTGCTGTGTGCATGGCCACTAAAACTGCCTTATTAGTAAATTTCAAGTAAACAATACAGTATTATTAACTATAGTCACCATGGTGTATATTTGCTTTTTAGAGCTTACTCATTTTATAACTGAGAGCTTGTTTTATTTGACTAACATCTTCCCATTTTTCCCACCCCCTAAAATCTTTTCATTTGCAGTGTACCTTTCACATTTTCTTTGATTTCTGCTTTGCCAAGATCTATCGTATTCCTGTTAAATGAATTGTATCAAATGGGTTTTCTCCTAATCATAAAGATATTTTTCTTTAATGTCATGTGGTGGGTGTATTATTGTCTAATGTCATTTATTATTATTCCTAGAATTAAGTTGACACATAATATGTAGACACACAAATATACATATAAAAATAAAGCTGTATTCAGTTTATTAATATTTTATTTAGAATAGTTCTTTCTTTATTTGGTGTGATTAACCTGTAATTTCCCTTTTCTATGCAGTCCCTGTATTTTGGTTTCAGTATGAAGTTATATTAACCTTGTAAAATGAGTTGAGAAGGTTTTTTTCTCTTATTTGGAATAATGTGTGTAAATTTTAATCTTCTGTCTTGGTGTTAAAGGTAGAGCTCTATGTAAAGCTATCTAGACCTAGTGTATGTATTTCGTGTGTATATTTATGGGGAAAATGATTTTAAACTGCTGATTTAGCTTATTTAATGGATATAGATATCCATTAAACTTTCTTTTTTTTTTTTTCTTTTTTTTTTTTTTTTTTTGAGACGGAGTCTTGCTCTGTCACCGAAGCTGGAGTGCAGTGGTGCAATTTCAGCTCACTACAACCTCTGTTTCTCAGGTTCAAGCAATCCTCCTGCCTCAGCCTTCTGAGTAGCTGGGACTACAGGAGCACACCATCATGCCCGGCTAATTTTTGTATTTTTAGGAGAGACATGGTTTCACTATGTTGGCCAAGTTGGTCTGGAACTCCTGACCTCAAATGATCAGCCTGCATCGGCCTCCCAAAGTGCTGGGATTACAGGCATGAGCCACCGCACCCGGCCAGATCTGTTAAACTTCCTATTTTAAGTCTATTTTTAAGTGTTGTAGTTTCTAATAATCATTCATACTTTCCTTCCAGTTAAGTAACAGAACTCCAATATACAAATGCACACAATACCACCTTGAACAAAGGATATTTTCTCATTCTTCCTTGTAGCCAAGTGACTAGATTTTGGCCAATTAATTGCAAATCAGAGTGCAGTATGGGACTTTCAGGATGACTCCTTTAAGAAAGCTAGTTTAGGAGACAGAAGACCTTTCTTTGGCGTCTTCTGCTTTTTCTCCATCTGCTTGCCTGAAACTCAGACCAGATGACTTGAACTCCATTTTCAACGATGAGCTGACCCTGAAGACGGCAGCCATATACTAGGATGTTAGAATAAAGGATACAGCCCTGCATCTCTGATAATGCCTCTGAGCTGCCTCTCTAGTTCTGACCTGATTATTTCTGCACTTATTGTAAAAGAAAAAAACTATATTTAAATAAACATTAGCTTTTTATTTTACATTGCATGTCATTTAACTAAAATGTTAATATTTTTAAAATGCATTTATTTAGAAACTTGCCCATTTTATCTAAATTTTCAGATTAATTGACGTATTTTCTATAGCATTATATTCATATTTTAAATCTCTACTTTACATGTAGAAGGATCCCTTTTATTTCACTAGACTGATCTTGTTGGAGGTTCATCTACTTCATTATGCTTTTTCATGAACAATTTTTTGGTTGTGTTAATTCTTTCGATTGTGTCCTTTTTGTTTTCTGTTTCTCTCATGTCTGCTCTTATCTTCATTATCTTCTACTAGTACTTTTGTGCTTATTCAATTTTCTTGTCCCAACTTCTAACTGTCTAGTTCATTAGTTTTAGCCTTTCTCTTTTCCTCATGAAAGTATTTGAAGTTGCGCATTTCTGTATATATAATCTTTGTTGCGTCCAGTGAGTTTTATCTTTCATTATTTTTCATGTTTGAGCTTTGCATGTTTTAAAAATTCTCATGATAATTTCTTCTCTTATTCATGAGTTAGTTAGAAATATGCTATTGTTGCTGTCATTAAATATCCCCAAAATATGGGACTTTTTAGCAGTGGTATTTAAATTGCATTGTAGTTAATGAGATGGTTTATGATACGGATTATGATATGGATGACTAATTTTTGAATGTGTTCAATGTGTGTGACAGAATAATGATAGCTAAATTTGATAAAGCATTCACTATATTACACACTATACTGTAAGTGCTTATATATTAATTCAATGAAACCTTTCAAAAGAACCTTATAAGATCCAATTTTTTATTATTTGTGCTTCCAATATGAGAATATTTAGGCACAGAGAGATTAACCTGACTACATTGAGTTTCCTTCAGAAGGATTTATCTGGTATATCTTTTCCCATTCGTTAAATTTGGTTTTTGTATGTCCTTATGTTTTAAGCATGTTTGTTGCAAATAACATATAGCTACATTTTTACAAAGTCCAACCTAAGAATGTATGCTTTTTAAAAGTTGGTTTGTTCATTTCAATTCTATTTGTTGTGATTACTGTCATCATAGGATTTTATAGGTAGTGAAAACTGGTCTTTTCTATTTAGCATACATTTCTATGCTTATTTTGGTCTCCTTCCGTGCCTTGTTCAAGCTGTTTTGTTTGTTTGCTCAGTTAATTTTTCCTCTTTATTGTTTTAGCAGTTATATATTCTGTTTCTTTATAATAGTTTTTAATTAAAATTTTAACATGAAACACATATCAAAATCTAACGTCTCTCTTCTCCAGAATTACACAAAAATTCTAGAAAATTTTAAGGAATTTCACTCCTCAAATCTTTGGTATTATTATTGTGAGCTTGTTTTTTAGTTGTATCTTGTTTTGTTATCCACCCAAGTAGGCATAATTATCAATATTTGTCTACAGTTTCTCATATGGCTACCAATTTCTTTGCAAATCATTGCTTTTGTATCTCAGAACTAAATTTGGGGAGGATTAACATTCTCTACAAGTTCCTCTAGTAAACATATCTTGGTAATAACTGGTGTTGTGCATGAGCTGGTGTGTATCAGTTAACCAGAGCCAACTACTAGATTTTCAGCAATTTTGCAAGCTGGTTGTAAAACACAGCCATTCGAGTTAGGTACTCTTGCAACTAAATCAGTTGTATTTAAAAGAAAGGTAATAAATATTTAAAACTTAATCTTCTGAATTATTTTACTACATTTTTCTATGATCTATGGTCTTGAGATTGTTTATATCTATTTTATCTGTATGTTGGAAATATTATAAAATGGTGTATTAATGCAAATCTCTTCCCAAATCTGTGTTCATGACCTTTATATTGGTAACACCTCCCTTCTCCACAGGCAGTGGTTAAAATTTTACCAGCACATTACTATGAATAATATATATCACTTTTTCTTTGTTTGAAAATCTATTTGATGGTCATTTTTAAGAGTAGTTTATCAGAGTATAAATCCTTGGTTGATAATTAAGTCCAAGATTAAGGTACCAGCAGGCTTGGTTCCCTCTGAGGGCTGTGAGAAAGAATCTGTTCCAAGCCTTTTGCCTGGCTTCCTATGGTTTTCTGGAAATCTTGAGTATTTTTTGGCTTGTAGAGGCATCACCCCAATCTGAGCCTTCACCTTCACGTGGTGTTCTCCCTGTGTGTCTCTCCAAATTTCCAAACTTTCCCTCTTTATAAGGACACCAGTCATACTGGATTAGGGATTCATGCTACTCCACTATGACCTCATCTAACTAATTACATCTGCAACAACCTTAATTCCAAATAAGAGCTCATTCTGATAGGTACTGGGCGCTAAGACTTCGAGATATGAATTTTGAGGGAATACAACTCAACCTGTAACACCAACATAAAGTTTGCAATCAACATTTCAACAAAAGAGTATAGCAGCCATTTATGGTTATTGCCCATATCCATTATTTCATTAGGTATTGCAAAATAGTGATTTTTAAATTCTATTATTTCTTCCGAATTCATTAGCTGGAATTCATGTGTAAAGAAAAACTTTCCCTCCTCAATGATTTCACTCTTTTGAAATTGTTAGCATGTGAAAGGCAGGCTAAATGCTTCTTTCCTTTTTGCCAGTTTTCAAAATAATGAGTTGGTGACTCAACAATCTCCTGAAGTGATCAATGATCATTTTTAAAAGTATAAGTATGAACGCATGGACTTTTATTTATTTGCTGTATTTTAACTAATTGTCATTATCCCTTGTGATAAACTAATTGTCTCATCTCAGCGTAGTGTCTTTTTGAAACAACACCAGTAATCTTTCAAAATTTCCTGACTTTCAAGGCCAAGCACAGTGGCTCATGCCTGTAATCTCAGCACTTTGGGAGGCCAAGGCGGCTGGATCAACTGAGGTCAGGAGTTCGAGATCAGCCTGGCCAACATGGTGAAACCCTGTCTCTCCTAAAAATACAAAAATTAGCCGGGCGTGGTGGTACACACCTGTAGTCTCAGCTACTGGGGAGGCTGAGGTGGGAGAATTGCTTGAACCTGGGAGGCAGAGGTTGCAGTGAGCTGAGATTCTAGCCTGGGCAACAGAGCAAAACTCTCTCAAATAAATAAATAAATTAAATAAAATAAATAAAAATTCCTAACTTTCTAACTGGAGAAGTCATTTGGTCTTTTTTGCATATTTTATTCCTCAGATCTGGAAACACAATTTCTTCAAGGAACTCTTTTAATAAAAGATGGCCTTTGAATACCACAATCTGGGATCTAGGGGTGTTCATTGCTACAGCACTGCCATTTCTTCTGGTCCCTTTCATTGAAAAGAGCTCGACAGTATATATGTATGCATGTGTGTGTGTGTGTGTATATATATGTGTGTGTGTGTGTGTGTGTGTGTGTGTGTGTGTGTGTGTGTATTTATTTATTTTTCTGAGACAGAGTCTCACTCTATCACCCAGGTTGGAGTGCAGTGGCATGATCTCGGCTCACTGCAACCTCCATCTTCTGGGTTTGAGCAATTCTCGTGCCTTGGCCTCCTGAGTAGCTGGGATTGCAGGCATTTCACCACGCTCTTCTGATTTTCATATTTCTAGTAGAGACGGGGTTTTGCCATGTTACTCAGGCTGGTCTCAGACTCCAGGCCTCAAGTGATCTGCCCTACTTGGCCTCCAAAAGTGCTGGGATTACAGGTGTGAACCACCACACCTGGCCCAGAAAGTATATATTTTTAAAATAAGAAAGAGAAAAACAAATCATGAGCTCATATTGATATTTTCTATTCAAATGTAATATTGCAAGGCTTCTGCTTAACTGGTCTGATTTCTATCTCTTCTCTTACGATGAAAAATCAGTATTCACAACATTAGCAGTATTGTTTATTTGCTTTATCCTACAATATACAAGAGATTCAAAACAGCAATACTAACATAATCATCAACAAGACAGCTAAAAACAGTTGAAGATTTTTTATTATTTTCCCTTCATATATCTTCATATATAGGGATCTACATTCAAAATATTGTTTTGTAAGGTTGCTTGAAATTATTTTTCCCTGTGTAGGTGAAGACATCCATTTGGCATATTATTAGGTTCATTATTTTAGTTTGTTTTTGACATATAAGAATTTCTTTTTTTAACTTTTTAGTTTTTTCTTCAATTATGAAAAAGAATTAAATGATTTCAAAGTCAAAACTCTAAATAATGGTACATTCTGAGATATTTAACTTTCATATCTGATCCCTTCCTATTGTCTTCTCCAGTCCCTCTACGTAATCTTTTTCAAAAATAAATTTAATTTTTTTAGTGTCTCTATATCATTGAACTTCCATTAATCTAATCCTAATGCATTGATTACCTATATCCACTGTCCCCTTTCTCAAATGTAGCATATCATATCAGTGTCTCCTCCCCTTCCTTTCTCCCTTCCTTTCTTTCCTCCTTCCTCTTTTCCTTCTTCCTTCCTCTCTCCCTCCATCTATTTATTCTTTTCCTCTTTTTCTTTCTGTGTTTCTCTCAATATTATATCATTGGGATCACTCCTTAGTAGAAAAGAAATCTTCATTTCAATTTCAAACTCTGCATAGCACTCCATTGTGTGTATGTATCACACTTTATTCCGTTGATTACTTATTAATGGAATTTGAGTTGCAACCAGTTCATTGATATTACAAATAATGTTGAAATGAATAGCCTTGCGCATGACTTTTCATATATTTGGCAGTGTATTTTGGGGCTATCTCTTAGAAGTGGCATTCTTGGTTCAATAGGAAAATGCATATATGAAATTTTGCTAGATATTGTCAAACTCTTCTTCACCTAGTTTATAGTATTACGATTCAATATCCGTAATATGTGAGTGATTATAGCACCAACAGACTTTGTTGTAAAACTTTTGGTGTTTTACCAATCAGTAAAATGAAAAATGATATGTAAGGATAGTTCACTTTGCATTTCTTTTAATATAGGCAAAGTTGATCATCTTTTCATGTTTTAGGGCTTTCTATATTTATATTTCTGTGTAACTACTATTCCTATCTTTGCTATTAATTAAAATTTTTTCTCAATTTCCAAAAGCTTTTAACATAATAGGGATATTAACTCATTTTTAGGTACGTTGAGAATACATTTCCCTATATGTCATGTATTTTGAAAAATTCTGCTTATTTTTTTGTACACATTTTTATTTTAATATTTTTCAGTATTTTATTGCTTTTGGATTTTTATTAATAGTAAAGAGTTTCTGACTCTCAGGTTATACTGAAATTTGCCAACGTTTCCTTCTCATACTCAAATGTTTTCATTTTTCAATTTTTAATGTTTACTTTTTTTTTAGAGACAGGGTCTAGCTTGGTTACCATGCTGGAGTGCAGTGGCGTGAAATAGCTCACTGCATCCTCAAATTCCTGGGCTCAAGTGACCCACCCGCCTTGGCCTTCCAAGTAGCTGGGACTACAGGTACATGGCACCATGCCTGGATAATTTTTAAAATTTTTTGTAGAAAGAGGCTCTTGCTATGGTGACCGGTCCGTTCTTGAACTCCTGGCCTCAAACTATCCTCTCCCATCGGTCTCCCAAAGTACTGGAATTTCAGCATGTAATTCCAATGAAATTCTGTCATTTGCAACAAAATATCATTTGGTTGCAACAAAATGTCATTTGCAAGGAAATGGTTGCAAATGACAGGATTTCCTTCTTTTTATGGCTGAATAATTTTCCACTGTGTACATGTGCCACATTTTCTTTATCAATTCACCCATTGATGGACACGTAGTTTGATTTTATATCTTGGCCTTTGTGAATAGGACTGCAATAAACATGAAAGTGAAGACATCTCTTTGATATACTGATTTTCTTTCTTTTGGATATACACCTAGCAGAACATACATTGGGGAAAGGACATGTATGAGCCACTGAGCCTAATTTTTAATAAATACATATCAGATCTATTTGGAATTTATCCTGGTCTAATGTGTGAAGAAAATGGATCCAGTTCCATCATTTTTTATATTACCAGGTGGCCCAAACATCACTTATTAAAAATTCTTCTCTTTCTCACTGATTTGAGATACTAGCCTCAGCATATACTACATTGGATAGTAGGTATTTGGGTCTCCTTCGGGATGTTCTCTATTGCATAGTCTCTCTGTTTTTGGTAGAAAGGTATTATACCATATTTTATATTTTGGTATGGCTGGCCACTTTCTGCCCCACTCCATCCAGTTCTTCCTTTTAGCAAATTTTCTGGACATTTGTGCTTATTTATTTTTCCACATGAACTGTACGAATAACTTGTCTAGCACACAAAACACCTGATAGTAATTTTATAAGTTAACTTGGGAATAATTTACATGTTTATAATGTAAAGTCATCAGTTTGTTCAAGTTTACTTGTTTTCAGGCATGTTTTATACACTTCCTCATAAATTAAGAAACCCTATGCTTTATGTACAGCCTGTCAAGTTCATATGAATATTTTATGAGTGTTGTAAATATGGTTTGTTTTTCCTATACATCTTCTAACTGACTGGTTTTATATATGAGGCCTGTTGTGGTCAATGTGCTAACCTTACTATACATTGCTACTTTACTAATTTCTTTTAATATTTATAATACTTTGCATTGTTTCTTTTTGGGTTTTCAGCTATAGGATCATATCATCTGAAAGTAGAGATACCCATAATTTTATCTCTTCTTGCCCTTTTTATTTTTAAAATTTATTTAAAATTTTAATTTCTAATTATTATGGGCACATGATAGCTGTATATATTTATGGGGTATATATGATGTTTTGATACAGGCATACAATGTGTAATCATCAGGGTATTTGGGGCATCCATTATGTTAAGCAGTTATTATTTCTTCGTGTTAGGAATATTCTAATTCTACTCTTTTAGTTATTTCTAAATATACGATAAATTATTAACTATAGCATCCTTATTTTGCTACTGAATACAAGATCTTATTTATTCTATCTAACTGTGTTTTTATACTCATTGACCATCTCCACTCTATTTTTCCCTCCCCATTACCCTTCCCAGTCTCTGGTAATCATCATTCTAGTTTCTGTCTCCATAAGTTCAGTTTTGTTTTTCTTTTCTTTTTTAGATCCCACATATTAGTGAGAACATGCGATATTTGTCTCTCTGTGCCTGGCTTATTTCACTTAACATAATGTCCTCCAGCTCCATCTATATTGGTGCAAATGACAGGTTTCATTCTTTTTACGGCTGAATAATTTTCCATTATGTATATGTACCACATTTTCTTTATCCATTCATCCATTGATGGGTACATAGGTTGATTTTACGTCTTGGCCTTTGTGAATAGCACTGAAATAAACATGGGAATGCAGATATCTCTTTAATATAATGATTTTCTTTCTTTTGGCTATACACCTAACAGAACATACACTGGGGAAAGGACAACCTCTTCAATAAATAGTGCTGGGAAAACTAGATATCCAGATGCAGAAGGGTGAAACCTTACCCCATCTTTTGCCGCACACAAAAATTAAATTAAAATGGATTAAACACTTAAATCTAAGACCTCAAACTATGAAATTACTAGAAGAAAACATTGGGTAAACACTTCTGGACATTGGTCTGGGCAAAGATTTCTTGAGTAAGACCTCAAAAGAATAGGCAACCAAATCAAAAATGGATAAACAGGATAGCATCAAGCTAAAAAGTTTCTGCACAGCAAAGGAAACTATCAACAAAATGAAGCGACAACTAACAGATGGAAGAAAATATTTGCAAACTACCCATCTGACAGGGGATTAATAACCAAAATATATAAGGAGCTCAAACAACT
>NW_026652282.1:96223428-96259438 GCF_009828535.3 Hylobates moloch | reverse complement strand
TGATAGTGGCCACATTTCAGAGCAAGTAGACCTCTTTAACATAATAGCTTTACAGCCAACTCTTTGAAACAAGGTGTATTCTTCCTCCTTATTTTTCTGACAAAGTAGAACTTTCAAATAGTTCAAATAATAATTTGTACACATATAAAATTAACACATGTCAAATATTTTACTAAAATCATTCACTATTGTGGGAACCAGTAAGGTAGCAAACTGATTCTAAGAGAATCTGGAGAGGTGGGTTTTTATAAGCAAATTAATAACAGAAAGCTAGGATATGATCATTAAATTAGAAACAAAACTAGTCAATGCTCTTCCAGGTTCATAAAAATAAACTTTGGGGGGTTATTTCTTATTGAAGAGAAATAATTTTTATATCTGCCAGATATACCAAGTTTACTTGAACATGTAGCTTTACTACATCTGAGAACTTTATTTTTCTTTTCTTTTCTTTTTTTTTTTTATGAACTGCAACTAGAAAGAGAAAAATCTGGGAACTTTAAGCTATAGCAAGCAGTGAGTCATGTACATACCCTAAATAATCCTGTAGTGGGCCTGAAAAACATTGCCTATATGATATTGAAAAGACATTCTGTCCCTTTCCCTTTGCCTTATTTCCTAGTATTGAATAAAGTTGCTTAACAATTCTCTTTATATGCAAAGCTTTAACAAAGATATCAGAAGACAAAGTCCTCACATTTAAAGTACATTTGATTTTCCAAATGTTCACAAATCTGTCATTCTAACCCTGGCTTTCTACACAATCCATTTGGTCCAATAAGTGAAGTAGAGACAGTTTCCTCGAAAGAAACATAAAGGAAATGGGCGCTGAATGTGAACAAAAAGGTCAGGTTAATAAGGTTGTGTCCCCTCCTTTAAATTCAATATAATTTGTTGTTTTCTTTGTGGTGTAACATGTGTTGTTGACTGCAGAAAAGTTAACCTATAAAGACAGAGCTCAGATATTCTTTCAATAGAAAATAAACTTTGGCAAGGTTCAGATAGAAATGAATAGTATGACCTTTTACCAGAAAGTCACTACAAAGTTGAATCTTTCCTCACAGATTTTCAGAAAGCATACCCACAGCCTGAAATATTTCAATCCCATGCTTCCCTAGCCCCTAACATATCTCTCTTCTTCCTCACAGTTACCAATAAAAAAAAAAACATAGAAACTCACATAGGCAAGAATTTTATCTTTATTTATGTGCTCCCAGGACCTATGACCAAAGCTTGATCCATAATAGGTACTCAGCAAATGTATAGCAAGTGTATACTGATGGGAGGGTGGATGAAAATAGGAATCATAGACATTGATAGTTCTTTCCCATGCTGAAGTCAGCCTTTCCTTCTCTGAGTTCATAGCAGTGAGAGTCCCATCTTCTTTTTTGCCATATATAGCTATTAAATACAAAGAGTATGTTGCCTAATCTCTACACATTCATGGCTGTCTGTCTTTCCTTCCTAGCCTGCCTGCCTGCCTGCCTGCCTTCCTTCCTTCCCTCCCTCCCTCCCGTCTTCCTTCCTTCTTTCCTTCCTTCCTTCCTTCCTTTTTCCTTCCTTCCTTTTTCCTTCCTTCCTTCCTTCCTTCCCTCCTTCCTTCCTTCCTTCCTCTTTCTTTCTTTGCAATACTAGGCCTTCATCCCCAAGAAATAATCAATCTGACCCCAAATAATAATTCATAACACAGACTTTAAGTTCTAAGGTTTTAATGGGAAGGAAAGGAGAAGACAGAACAAAGAATGGAGCTACTAGCATTCTAAAATGCAGGCAGAGGAAACACTCCTCTAGTCATGTTGAGGACTACATAGGAAATGCAGGTGTGGAGCTCTGATGAGAAGCCACCTATATACAATTTGCCAAAGATTGACTTTGACTCTCTATGTCAAGCTGATTTTACAAGGACAACTATTTCAAATTATTATTGGTGGTGCATAGTATCCAGAGTACATAGTAACGTATTTTATTTGAGAAACTTCAAACACACTCAATTTTTAACCCCTTCTACAGAATCCTAATGCTTGAGACAGCAGATATAGAAAATAAAAGAACCAAAGAAAAAGATTTGTACCGGGTGTAGGATAAAAAACAAGCAAACAAACAAACAAACAAACAAAAAAACCTCATCTACCTTGGATAATGAACTCAAGTATGAGGTTTTTTGGGTCACCTCATTCTGGTTCAGATTGTCCCTCTTCCACCTCCGATACTGGATACAGGCACTCCACACTCTGGCTAATTTTGTATTTCATGTTGGCCAGGCTGGTCTCCAACTCCTGACCTCAAGTGATCCACCAGCCTCAGCTTCCCAACGTGCTGGGATTACAGGTGTGAGCCACCGCACCCGGCCGAGGTTTTTTAAAAATTAGTAGAGTAGTAGACATTGCTAACTCTCTGACATCTGGTTCTCTTGTACTTCTGGGTACACAGAGGACTATATACTCCCTTAAAGTGAAGTGTGATTATGCAGATAGTTTTAACCAATGAAATATGAATGAAAGTAACATGTCATTGTTGGTCAGGAGCATTTAAGAGCTGGTGCATGACTTTGAAGTTTACTTTCCTTCACCACAGAATCATAGAAACATATGCAAATACAGATGCTGTAAGAGTGAAGCAGTATGGAATAATAAGCCCCTCACCTTCAGGAAAGCTGTCCTGCAGAATTTTCCAGACCAACAGTGGACTTTATGTAAATGAAAATAAAATTCAATAAGCTGCTGAGATTCTGAAGTAAATTGTTCCCACAGCATAACTTAGCCCAACCTAATGTAGAGAACATGATAAAAATAGAGACATGAAGGCAGATTTGTCCAGCTGTCTGGTTAGAAGGATCTAACATACCCTTTTATTAATGTGAAAGTATGGTAAACATGTTAGTGTCTTCCACCAGAGATTTTCTTTTTTTTTTGTTTAGTTACAAAAAGAACTTATTAGACAAACACACCAATAGATTGAATCTAAGGGTTTGGTTGGAAAGCCGCTGGGCCATTTAAAGCAGCAGAAGCCCAAAGCCACATGCTTCAAGCATTACTCTGAAAATTTGTGGAAACAAGACGAGTCTTACCCTATTCTCTCTCTTTGACTGAAGTCTGTGATTCTGATACCTGAGAGGACTGGAAGGAAATGTTTCCCACTTTTTACAAAAATTCAACTTTTTTGTTACAAAGGAATTGTAACACTTGGATTACCTGTTAATACACATGGAATACTGCCTTTGAGAAACCAACAAAAGTTATTGAAGAAGTATTTCATAACATATAAAGTGAATAAAATAATATTCTCTATTAAACTATATTTTTAGTCTCATCTGGCACCGTCAGAAAGTTATAATGGGTTGTTTGGAGGACATTCTTCTTCTTTAGAATAGAATGAAAGAGTCTAATTAGCAAATAATAGATAATTATATAATATATACGCTCAAATCTTATGAGAGTCACAGGAACATAAAGTCTTCAGTTAATTTAGGAAGAAGGGAATATTTTCAGTCATTTCTGATAATAGAACTAGATATTTCAAGATCATAATTGTAATGTGTCATAATCACAAACAGTGTGCTTTACTTTGAAGCCATTGATCACTAAATTTAATTGTTAATGGCACAGGCTACCAAGAAATAGCAAGGAATATGATATCTATGTAGATCTCAGCTGGCCTCAAGTAATCAAAAGAAAATGAGAACAAAATGCACAAGACATAGTTGGGATCTCTGGGTTTCTGAGATGTGGGCTACAAGACTATATTACATAGAAAACTAAAAGAAAAGTTTTCAAGCAAAACTGGCAAGGGAATTTCACAGAACTAATTTTTTAAAGGAGATAATAAAACCAGCAGTTAAAATGCATGTCCATGTATTAGGTTCCTGCAGTTGAATCCGTTATGAACATGATAGCTCTTCACACCCAAGAAGTATTATCTTCACAGCCCCTTACAAACTTCTGCTTGTTCACCACCATGGAGAGTCTATTTGGAACAAGAATCGCTTTCCAGTCAAAATCCTAGATGAAGATATAAAAATGTTGACTTTGTGCTTTTATAAAATAGCCCAATTGTCCACATGTGGTATGTGCTGGTAGAGCTAGCTCTCCCCCAGCTTGGCTCACTATTGGGAGTCCAAAACTCTCTGGGATAGACACATTGGCCAGGACTGAAGTTTTAAAGCATCAAATACTGCAAATAAAAGTAGGCAGTTTCACATAGAGACTTCATGATATTAGTTGAGCCATCACTTCCTTCATTATCATTTTTGTGCCTTTGGGGCCACTCTGCGGTTTGGTTCAAACTGTTCTCAAAACTTGCAGTGCAGCAGACAGTAAATCTAGCTACAAAACCAAGTCACATTTCCTAGCACAAACTTCTGGCCTACTCAGAAAAACAAGGTCCTCCCTCAAAGAGGGATTTTCTTGAGTAATACTAAGCAAAACTGCCTTTGAGGAATGCCTAGCAGTGTGAGTCTTGATTTTGCTTCAAGTTCCATTGCTGAGTAACTTTGGGGAGGTTATAACATCTGTTTAGAAGAGTAGAATAATGGCACCATCTCCCTTCCTAGCAAGAATAATTTCAAATCAACATTATAAATGAAATTACACAACTATTTTCAATTCAATTAAAACAAATATTCATAAAAATTTTCGTATGTACCACTGACTGAGCTAGGTAATGATATCCCAGTACCAAAATAACTCATGTGACCAGGGATAATTATTTTTTTAAAAAAATTAAGTTAGGCTATTTCAGATATAATTTACAGAAAAACTCATCCTTTTTGGTGATATAATTCTATGAAATTTGGCAAATGTACACACTCATATAACCACCCCCACAATTAAGGTTTAAAATACGTTCATCACCCAAAAAGTCTCCTCATGCCTTTTTGTTATCAGTTCCCTCCATCCGCCTCTAGCCCCTGGCAGTACCTGACCCCTTTACTGTCCCTATAGTTTTGCCTTTTCGTGAATATAACATAAATGTCAGCATACGGTATGCAGCCTTTTGGATCTGGCTTCTTTCCACATAGCATAATATTCTTAAATTCAACCACATTGTTTCATGTGCCAATAATTTGTTCCTCAATTATAAGACATGGACATAGGGAGGGGAACATCATACACCGTGGCCCGTCAGTGAGGGGGCACTAGGGGATAACATTAGGAGAAATACTTAATGTAGGTGACGGGTTGATGGGTGCAGCAAACCACAATGGCACGTGTGTACCTATGTAACAAAACTGCACTTTCTGCACGTATACCCCAGAACTTAAAGTATAATAATAAAATAATAATAATAATAATAATAATTTGTTTCTTTTCATTGCTGAGGCATATTCCATTGTATAGATACATGTCAATGTGTTTATCCATTCACCAGTTGATGCACGCTGAGTTGTTTTTAGTTTTTTTTTGTAATTATAATTAAAGCTGCTTTATATAAACATTTAAGTAGATATCTTTGCATTACCATATGTTTTCATTTCTCTTGAGTAAATATCTAGGAGTAGGATTCCTTTATCATACAATTAGCATATGTTTAATTTTATTCAAAACTGCCAAACTGTTTTCCAAAGAGAATTTACTATTTTCATAAAGAGTAATGCCTGAAAATTCTATTTATTCCACAACCTCACCAGAACTTAGTATTGTCAGTTTGTTAAATATTTTTGCTTATTGTTGTTGTTGTTGTTGTTGTTAGCTATCCTAATAGGTGTATATAGTTGTATCTCTCAGTACCATTAATTTCCATTTATCCATTGCTAATGATGCTGAACGTCTATTCATGTGCTTTTTGCTATAATTATCTCTACCTTGGTAAAATGATCATTCAAGCATTTGCCCATTTTTTGATAACAGCTTTATTGACATATAATACACATATCAAGTCAGGCATGGTGTCTCATGCCTATAATTCTGGCTGTTTGGAAGGCCAAGGTGGAATTCGAGACCAGCCTGGGCAACACAGGGAGACTCTATCTCTTACATATAAGCCAGGCATGGTGGCACACGCTTGTACTCCCAGATACCTAGGAGACTGAAGTGGAAGGATCACTTGAGCCCAGGAGTTAGAGACTGCAGTGAACTATGATCACGTTATTGTACTTCAACGTGGGTGACAGAGTGAGACTCTGTGTCTAAGAAAATAAATAAATATTCAAATATCATATAATTTATTAATCTATAGTGTACAATTCAATGATTTTTAGTCTATTCAGGGTTGTGCAGCCATCACCATAAACAATTTTGGAATATTTTCTTCACCTCAGAAAGAAATCTTGTGCCCTTTAGCTATCACTCTGCAATACCTCCACAACCGTCACCCTAAGCAACCACTACCTACTTCCTGTCTTCATTTATTTACCTATTCTGGACATTTAATATAATTGGAATCAGATAATAGGTATGGTCTTTTGTAACTAGCTACTTTCACTTAATCTAGTGTCTTCTAGGTTCATCCACATTGTAGCATGCATAGCTACTTCATTCCCTTTCATGGCTAAATAATTTTCTTTTGTATGAATATACCATATTTTGTTTATCTGTTCATCAGTTGATGGACATTCAGGTTGTTTTAACTTTTGGGCTGTTATAAATAATGCTGCTATAATCATTCATGTACACATTTTTGTATAGACATAATGTTTTTAATTCTCTTGTGTACATAGTTAGGAGTGGCAACTCTACGTTTAACTTGTTGAGGAACTACCAAACTGATTTCCAAAGCAGCTGCACCATTTTACATCCCCAATAGAAATGAAAGATTGTTGGATTTCTCATGCATTTTCTCCAGCACTTGTTAATTTCCTTACTTTTGAATTATGGTCATCCAAGTAGATGTGAAGCAGTATCTCTGTGGTTTTTATTTGCATTTCCCTGATGACTAATAATGTTGAGTACATTTTAATGTATCTATTGGTCATTTGCATATTTTAGTCGGAGAAATGCCTATTTAAGTCATTTTTTCATTAATAAAGTGATATGCTTTTATATTACTGAGTTGAAGAGTTCCTTAGTTATTGTAGATACAGATCCTTTGCAAAATTTCATAAGCATTTTCTTCCATTCTGTGGGTTGTTTTTAATTTCTTGAAAGTATCCTCTGAAGCAAAAAAGTCTTTAAATTTAAATTTTTTCTAATTTAATTTTGATGAAATCCAATTTATCTATTTTTTCTTTTGTTGTTTGTGCTTTTGGTGTCATATCTAAGAAATCATTGCCAAATCTGAGGTCATAAATATTTACCCCTATTTTTTTCTAAAAGTTTTATAGTTTTGCCTCTTACATTTAGATCTTCGATAAATTTTGAGCTAATTTTTGTTTATGATGTGAGATAAAGTTCCAAATATATTATTTTGCTTGTGGATATTCAGATGTCAGCACCATTTGTGAAAATGATCATTATTTCCCCATTGAATGGTCTTAGCATCCTCAACAAAAACTGATTAACCACAGATACATTGTGTGCCAGGTGTCCCCCAAACCATCTTCAGTCTTTATGATTTTCTAGAAGGGATTATAGGACTCAGAGCCCTGTTATGTTTACAGTTTATTACAGTGAAAGGATACAGATTAAAATTGGCAGAGATAAAACACTCATGGGGTGAAGTCCAGGAGAAACTAGGATCAGGCTCGCTTATGTCCTCTCCCTGTAGAATCACAGAGAGGGCTTAATTATCTCAGCAATAATATGTGACAACCCATGTAAAGTGTTGTCAACCAGGAAAAGTCACCTGAACATTGGTGTCCAGAGTCTGTAGTGGGGATCGGTCATGTAAGCATGCAACACTTTTATGACTGACTTCAACTACGCAGACTCCAGACACAAGAGCAAAACCCAACATTCACCATATATCACATTGTTAGCATAAACTATCTGTTCAAACTGGTAACATACATCTCCCAGGAGCCAGTAAAGTGACAGTAATGAAGACAGGCAAATTTGGGGGCTATTTGAAGTTTGAGTAACCCGGGCATTCTGAGTTAACACTTTCCCTTATACATAGGTTTATTTCTATAGTCTCATTTCTATCACACTCATCTATGTCTATCTTTATATTATCATCACACTGTTTTGATTACTGTTGCTTTGCAGTAAGTTGTGAAATCAAGAAATGTAAGTCTTTCAACTTTTTTCTTCTAGTTCAAGATTTTTTGGCTATTCTGGATCCCTTCAGTTTCTATATAAATTTTAGGAGTGAAATCTCAATGTACACAAGAAAATGCAGCTGAAATTAAGAAAGAAAATTACATTAATCTGTGGATCAATTCAGGGAGTACTAACATCTTAAAAGTATTAAGTCTTCTCATCCATGACTGCATGATTTTTTTCCATTTTTTATGTTTCTTACTTTTGTAGTTTCAAAATATGTGTTTTTTATCTTTTAGTAAATTCACTCAGTATTTTATTATTTTTGATGCTACAGTAAATGGAATTGTTTTTTAAGTTTCATTTTCAGATCATTGCTATTGTATAGAAATAAATCTGATTTGGGAATATTGATCTTGTATCTTGCAACATTTGTGAAGTTGTATATTAGATCTAATACTTTTATAATGGAACTCTCAGGATTTTTTATATACGATATCATCTCGTCTGTGAATAGAAACATTTTTACTTCTTCCTTTTCCATCTGGATGCCCTTTATTGCATTTTTTCTCTAATTGTTCTAGCTAGTACTTCCAGTACAATGTTCAATGGTAAAGGTGAGAGCGCACATCCTTGTCTTAGTCCTGACCTTAGGGGGACAGCATCCAGATTTTCACCATTAAGTATGATGTCAGCTTTGGGTTTTTCATAGATGTCCTATGTCAGGTTGAAGAAATACCTCTCTTTTGATAATTTACTGAGTGATTTCATCATGAGGGGGTGTTGAATTTTATTACATAATTTTTCTGCATCTGTTGAGATGATCATGTGTCTTTGCCTGTTTTTTTTTTCTGCCATAACAGAATACTACAGACTAGGAAATTTATAATAAACAGAAATCTGTTGGATCGTAATTCTGGAGGCTGAGAAGTCCAAGATTGAAAGCCCAATCTTGTGAGGGTCTTCTTGCTGCATCATTCCATGGCAGAAGGGCAAAGAGAGGGCAATAGAGAGAAATAGGGGGCTAAATTCATCCTTTTGTAAGGAACCCACTCATTCCTGTAATAAAAAATCCACTCTTAACAATAACATCATTAATCTATTCATGAGGACAGAGTTTTCCTGGCCTAATCACCTCTTAATGGTCCCACCTTTTAATACTGTTACAATGTACATTAAATTTCAGCATGAGTTTGGGAAGGGGCTCACATTCAAACCATCACATTATGTGGTTTTTGGACATTATTCTCTTGATACAGTATATTATATTGACAAATTTTCATACATGGAGCCAACTTTGCATTCCTGGGGCAATTGGGTTGTATTATCATTAAGCTGGATAATATGTTTCATTTTTTTAAGTTTTGCCAATCTTTGTTGTTTTTCTGTCCCCTGTTTCATTAATTTTAACTTTATTGTTGATTATTGATTTTCTTCTTTTTGCTTTAGATTTTACTTGCTATTTTTTTCCAGTGCCTTAAAGTAGAAGGTTAGATTATTGACTTAGGATCTTCCTTCTTTTTTAATACGGAGTCCCCGACTTATGATGGTTCAACTTATGATTTTTTGACTTTTTGATGGTACAAAAGCGATACATATTCAGTGGAAACTGTGCTTCAAGTACTCATACAACCATTCTGTTTTTCACTTTCAGTATTCAATAAATTATGAGCTCTTCAACTCTATTATAAAAAAGGCTTTGTGTTAGATGATTTGCCCAACTGTAATGTAAGTATTCTAAGCACATTTAAGGTAGGCTAGGCTAAGCTATAATGTTCAGTAGGTTGGGGGTATTAAATGCATTTTTAACTTACAATATGTTCAATTTATGGTGGATTTATTGGGATGCAACCTCACTGTAAGTTGACAAGCATTTTGTCTAAGCACTTTTTAAGCTGCATTATGTAAGTTTTGGTATTTTATGTCTTCATTTTTTTCCATCTCAAAGTATTTTCTAATTTCGCATTTTTTCCATCTCAAAGTATTTTCTAAACTCTCGTGATTTCTTCTTTAATCCATTGGTTAGTTAAGAGTTTGTGGCTTTCCATTTATTTGTGAGTTTACCAAATTTTTATTATTGATATTTTATTTCACTGATGTTAGAAAGTATACCTGGTGTTATTCCAACCTTTTAGGCGCCACTGCACTCCAGCCTGGGTGACAGAGCACTGCACTCCAGCCATCTCAAAAAAAAAAAAAAAATTCATTAAGGTTTATTTTATGGCCTTGAATATAGACGATTCTGGAAAATGTTCCATGTGCACTTGAGAAGACTGTATATCCTGCTTTTGTTAAATGAAATGTTTTATAAATGTCATTTAGATCTTAGTTTATAGTGTTGTTCACGTCTTCTATTTATACATTTATCTGTTGATGGACATTTCGGTTACTTCCACCATTTGGCTATTATGAATAATACTGCTATAAACATAAGTTATAAATGTTTGAGTGCCTGATTTCAATTCTTTTGGGTGTACATCTGGAAACTGAATTGCTATATCAAAAGGTAATTCAATTATTAATTTTTTGAGGTACTACCTTACAGTTTTCACAGTACCTGCATCATTTTATATTCCCACCAGCAGGGCACAGGGTTCAAATTTCTCCACATCATCAACGAAGTGTGTCATTTTCTGTGGGTTTTGTTTGTTCATTTATTTATAATAGCCATCTAATGGGTGTATGGGGTGCTATCTCGCTGTGATTTTGATTTGCACTTTACTAATGATTAATTATGTTGTGCATCTTTTTATGAGCTTATTGGCCATTTGCATATCTTCTTTGGAGAAATGGTATTCAATTTCTTTGCCCACTTTTTTGATTGTTTGTTTTATGTTGTTAAATTGTAAGAGTTTTTATATATATTCTGGAAATTAATCCCTTATTTGATATATGATTTGCAAATATTTCCTCACATCATGTGAGCTGCCTTTTCTCTCTGTTGAGTATTCTTTAATCCACAAAATTTTTAATTTTGGTGTTGTCAAATTTATCTATTTTTTATTTTGTGCCTTGTACTTTTGACTTCATATTGAAGAAATAATTGCCAAATCCAATGTCATGAAGGTTTTGCCTATGTGTATTTTAAAGAATGTCATAGTATTAGCTCATATGTTCAGGTCTTTGATCCATTTGGGGTTAATTTTTGTATATGCTCTAAGGTAAGTTTCTGTCTACATTATTTTGTGTGTGAGTATCCCATTTTTCCAACACAATTTATTGAAAAGATTGTTCTTCTCCATTGAATGGTCTTGGCATCCTTATAGAAAATCATCAGACCATGAGGGTTTATTCCTGAAGTCCCTATTCCATCAGTCTATATGTCTGTCTTCATATGAGTACCACAACATTCTGATTACTATAGATTTGTAGTAAATTCTGAAATCAGAAATTGTGAGGGTTTCACTACATTCCTGTTTTTCAAGATTATTTTGGTTATTCAGGGTGCCTTGAGATTCCATATTAATTTTGGAAAGAATTTTTCCCTTTCTGCAAAAATCATCACTGGACTTTTTATATGGATTGCACTGAATTTCTAGATTCACTTGGATAGTATCAACATCTTAACAATATTAATTCCTCCAATTCATATACAGGAGTGTCTTTCTGTTTATTTGTGTCTTCCTTCGTCTTATCAGAAACATTTTGTAGTTTTTAGCGTACAAACCTTTTCATCCTGAAATTTATTGCTAAGTAGTTTATTCCTTTTAATTGATAGATAATAATTGTACATATTTTGGGAGTACAT
Organism: Hylobates moloch; assembly: GCF_009828535.3. Taxonomy (NCBI): domain Eukaryota; kingdom Metazoa; phylum Chordata; class Mammalia; order Primates; family Hylobatidae; genus Hylobates; species Hylobates moloch. The sequence goes on along the minus strand of NW_026652282.1, from coordinate 96,247,615 downwards.
TTGATATTTTGATACATGTATACAATACAATGTGTAATTAACAAAGTATTTCATTCTTTTCGATACTATTGTAAATGGAATTGTTTTCTGAATTTACTTTTTGGATTACTCATTGTTAGTGTATAGAAATGCAATGGATTATTGAGTGTTCATTTTGTATCCTGAAACTTTACTGAATGCATTTATTAGTTATAGTTTTTCATGTGGAATCTTTTAAGTTTTTATACATAAGATTATGTCACCTGCAAACAGAGATCATTTTACTACTTCCATTCTAAAAGTGGATGGAATTTTATTTATTTCTCTTCCCTAATTGCTCTAGCAGTATTGACCCAATACTATTGTGAATAGAAGTGGCAGAACCTCAGAAATATATACACCTACTAGGTACTCACAAAAATTATAAAATAAGGAAAATTTAAAAAAAATAAAAAGAAGTGGCAGAAGCTGGCATTTTGTCTGAAAACTTTGCATCCTTTCACTTTTGAGAATGATGTTAGCTATAGGTTTTTCATATATCACCTTTATTATATTGAGTTAGTTTCCTTATATTCCTAGTTTGCTGATTATTTTTCATCGTGAAAGTCTGTTGAATTTTGGCAAATGCTTTTTTCTCTGCATCAATACAGATGATTAGGTGAGTTTTTCCCCTTCATTCTGTTAATGTAGTATATCATTATTTGATTTTTCTATGGTGATTCAATCTCACATTCTAGGAAAAAATCCCTCTTGGTCATGGTGTTCAATTATTTTGATATGCTACAATTCTGTTTGCTAATATTTTCTTGCATATTTTTAGATCGATATTCATAAGGGATATTGATCTCTAGCTTTCTTTCCTTGTAGTGTTTCTTCTGCCATGGTATCAGGGTAGTTCTGGCCTCACAGAATGAGTCTGTAGGTGTTTCTTTGTCTTCAGTTTTTTAAAAGAGTTTGTAAGGCATTGATGTTAATTTTTCTTTAAATGTTGGAAGATTCACCAGCGACACCATCTGATCCTAAGGTTTTCATTGTTGGGATATTTTTAATTATTTATTCACTCTCCTTACAAGTGTAGGTTTGTTCAGGTTTTATACGTATTTATGATTCAGTCTTGATAAATTGTGTATATTTCCACCAATTGGTTATTCATCTATGTTATACATATATCTATGTCATACATTTCTCTGACACATGATTGTTCATTGAAGGTGGGATATTTAAATCTCCTACTATTATTTTAGAACCATGTATTTTTCCCTTCAATTACATCAATGTTTGCTTCATATATAGGAGCTCTGATGTTTTCTGCACAAATGTTTATAATTTTATAACCTCTTGATGAATTAATTTATACTTTTATCAATATATAGTGTCTTTCTTGTTTCTTGTAACAGTTTTTATGACATAAAGTCAATTCTGTTTGATACTGGTATAACCACTCTGTTGTCTTTGGTTACTAATGGCATGGAATATACTTTTTCATCCTTTAACTTTCAAATTATATGAGTCCTTTTTTCTAAGTGATCTTTTAATAAACAAGGAATAGTTGGATCCTGTGTGTTTTCTTTTCGTCACTTCTGCCAATCTATGTGTTTTGATTGGGGAATTTAATTCATTTACTTTTAAAGTACTTACTAATAGGGAAGAACTTACTGTAGCCATTTCATTGTTTTCTGTATGTCTTATAGCATTTTTCCCCCTCAGGTCCTCCTTTATTGTCTTCTTTTGTGTTTAGTTGACTTTTTGTGACATATTTTGTTTCCCTCTCATTTCTCTTTGTTTATATTCTATAGATATTTTCTTTGTGGCTACCACAGGGATTACATCTAACCTCTTAAGTTTGCAATAATCTTTTTTAAACTTATACAACTTAACTTCCGTTGAATAGAAAATGCTACTCCTTTACAAAAATACAAAAAATACAGTCTCTATCCAATTAGCTACTATTTTTGTGAAGCAGTTTTGTATCTATGTTTCAGAGGAATACTTTTCCTCCATCAGTTTTTGTTTCATCCTTCAGTAGCCTTATATAATGAGGTCAGAAGTATTCAATTCTCTCATATATTTGAAGAACTTTGTGTATACGTGACATTATTCCTTCTATTAACATTGGTAGTATTAAACAGGAATACCATCTTCCTTTGGAGTTTTCATTCTTGTAAAGGTTTTAACTACAAGTTCATTTCAACTTACTCAATACATTTAAAATGATTTATGAGATCTATTTATTTTTGAATGACTTTTGGGAATCGGTGTGTTCTAAGGAACTGGACCAGTTAATATAAGTTGCCAAATTTATTGGCATATAATTGCTAATAATATCCCCATATTATCATTTTAATTACATAGGATCTGTAAGATCAGCAAAGATGTCTGCTTTTTCATTCCTGATATTTACCAGTTGTGTCTCCTCCATTTTTTCCTTGTCAGTCTGCATGAAAAATTATCAATCGTATTGACCTTTTCAAGGAATCAGATTTTAATTAAATTGATATTTGCAATTGTTTCAGTTTTCAACATCATTGATCTCTGCTGTCATCTTTATTATTTTCTTCTTTCTGAATGATTTAGCTTATTTTTCTCTTCCTTTTCTAGTTTCTTAAGGTTGAGGCTTAGAGTATTGATTTGAGAACCCCGTTTCTTTCCAACATAAGCATGTAATTCTTGTAATTTTCCTGTAAGTACTGCTTTAGCTGTATCCCACAATTTTGATATGTTGCATTTTTATTTTTTTAATTCAAAATATTTTCTATTTATCCTTGTGACTCCCTGTTTGACTCACAGGCTATTTAGAAATGAGTCGTTTAATTTCCAAACATTTCAGGCTTTCCAGGTAAGTTTCTATTATTGCTTTCTAGTTTGTTTCTGTTGTAGTCAGGAAACACATTTTGTATGATCTCAATACTTTTAAATATGGTGAGATATGTTTTATGACACAGAATATGGTTTATTTTCATTAACGTTACAAATCTACTTTAAAAGATTCTGTACTCCAATATTGTTGGGTAGAGTGTTCCATTAATGTCAATTAGATTAAATTGGTTGATAGTATTCTTTGGATTTTCAACATTCTTTTTCTATCAGTTTTTGAGAGAGAATATTCAATTTTTCTATTATAATTGTGGATTTATCAATTTGTCCTTTTGGATCTATCAGTTTGGGTTTTATGTATTTAGAAGCTGTCATATTAGATACTTAAATTTTTAGAATTTTAATTTCTTCTTAGGAAATTAATCCATTTGTTATTATATAATATGCTTCATTCTCCCTATTAGTCTCACTGTACTGATTACCACTTTGTCTGATACTAATATATCTACTATAGTTTTCTTTTGATTAGCATTAGCATCTTATGTCATCTTCTATGCTTTTACTTTTAGCCTATTTATGATTTTAATTTCCAAGGGAGTTTCATGTAGATAGCATGAACTTAGGTCTTGCAGTTTATCTACTCTCGCAATCTCTAACTTTTAAAGCACTTAAGCCATTTGTTTTAAGGTAATTATTAATATGCTTGGATTTATATCTACTATTTTTTCAGCTGTTTTCTCTTTGTGTTGTTTTCTTTTTTCCTTTTTTTCTCTTTTTTGCCCTTGTCTGGGAAAATTTAGTAGCTTTTTATGACTTTTCTTTCATCTGCATTATTAGTTTATTCTGTTTATACAACTTTTCTAATTTTCTATAGTTGCCTATAGATTACAATGTACTTCTTTAATATGTCATAGTCTGCCTTCAAATAATATGTCACTTCATATATAGTATAAGAAACCTAAGATGAGATCAATTTTTACCCTCTCTTCTCTTGTTTTTCGTTGGCATACATTTTACTTTTATATGTAATTACCCCCACAGTACATTTGTTACTATTTTGCATTAGAATATTTATTATCCTCTCAAATGATTAAAAATAAGAAAGCAATGTCTTTTATATTTACCATTTTTACCATTTTCGCAGCTCTTCAATTCACTGTTTCATTCAAAGTTTCTGTCTGGTATTCCTCTGTCTGAAAACTGTCCTTAGCATTTTCTTTTGTAGCACAGGTCTACAGGTAGTGAATAGTCTTAGATTTTGTTTTTTAAAAAACTGATTTGTTTCATAATCTTGAAAAACATTTTAACTGGGTATTAAATTCTGAGTTGACGGTGTTTTTTTTCTTTCAGCTCATCGGAAATGTCAGTCATTTTTCTCTTGACATGCATATTTTCTGACAAGAAGTCTACTATAGCCTTTATCTCTTTGTATTGAAAATAGTTCCTTTTCTCCAATCGCCTTCAAGATTTTTTTTTAATTTTCGTTTTTTCAGCATTTTAAATACTATATGTTTAGATGTAGTATTTTGTTCTCATTCTTATTTGTCTGATACATTGTTTTCTGAGATTCTTGGATTTGTGCTTTGATACCATTCATAATTTGGGGGCAATTGTTTCTCATTATTTCTTTAAATAGTTTCTGCTATGTTCCTTCTCTCTTCCTTCTTTGTTAAAACCGTTGCTATTGTTCCACGTTTTTTAGATACCCTATTATGTTTTTTCTTTCTTTTTCCTCTGTTTCAGTTTGGGTAATCTGCATGGAACTATCTTCAGGTTCATATACTTTCTCTTGACTGTGATGAGCCTACTGATGAGCTTATTGAAGACATTCTTCATCTCTGATGTTGCCTTTCATATTTCTAACATTTACATTTGACATGTTTTTTATAGTTTCCATCTCTGCTGAATTTCTCCATTTGTGCATGCAATTATTCACCTTTCCCACTAGATCCCTTAATATATTACTGTTATTTTAATGTTCCCGTCTCAAAGTTCTAGCATTTATATCTCCTCTGCGGCTGGTTCTGTTGATTGATTTGTTTCAAATTTTTTAATATAATGCCCAACATCATGTGTAGAACAGTAGAGACTGAGGTAAATGTTATTCATGCCCAGGAATGGGCATGTTTTTTCTTTTATTAGGCTGTTAGTGTAGGGGGTTGAAAAATGTAGTCAGGAATATATCTGTGTTTGGGTTTTTCTGCTGCTGTTGTTTTCTGCAATGCACACAGCATAAAATTCCTCTGGTAATGGACTGCTGTAGATTTATGCCTAGGCTGAAGGCAGATTTGGCACTGGGCATTTTTCTCTGTTGGTGCCCAATCCTAAGTTTACAACTATGTCCACACACTTGGTGCACAGAAGGGCTCTCTCTTTAGCTCTTGCTCCTCCCTAACAATAGGTGGCTATAATTTATTGGTAGGTGCTAGGTTTATGATAAAGGGTTCCAGGAAGTGGAGTCTGTTTTCCTGATCTGGCCTTATACTTAAGTAGATGCAGTGTGCCTAGGTCTGAAAGGTGGAGATATCTCAGCATTCCTGCCCTTCATTCTCATTCCAGAAAGCCAAACTCTGCTTTGTATTTGAGTTAGGTTTCTATGCAGGAGAAACTCTCCTGCCCCTCACCCAGTGGCAGGAGGCATCTAATGATATTGGTATAGGATCGTGTGCCCAGAATTGTTTCATGCTCTAAGAAATCATTTTTTTATTAATTCTACACATTCACTAGCCACAACACAAAAGTTTTCCTGCCGTTTCCCTATTAGCTTGAAGCTTCCTTTGTAATTAAACAAAGAGTTAGGAGTGACATCAGTGAAAATGGCAGAGTAAAAACCTCTGACAATATTTTTCTTCCCAAAAAAATGGCAAAAGTTGTCAGAAGCAACTTTTTTAGAATTCTGGAAATTAACTAAATCTTTGCAGCAATCTGGGAGCATTTACTCAATAAAAACAACTTAATCTCAGTAAGAAGAGTGAGCTGGGCAGTAATATGATTTAAGTTTGTTATTGTGGAAAGTTCTCATTATCAGGGCCCCATTTACTTCCTCAAAAATAGTGTTCGCACTAGACTATACGATCTTTAGCAGCATGATTCTATAACCAATGACTCTTTCTAACAGAAAGAATTGCAGTACTCATGACCTTGCAAAGAGAAAGACAATTGCTGTCTGTATGTATCACTAATGTTACACGATATCTGTTGTTGTCAATCTGTAAACCCGGCTATCTAATTCACTAGCAAAAATATACATAGTAAAAATGTTGAATTATCAAAATAGTTTCTGTGAATTAAAATTCCCACTTTGCTTAATTTTTACATACAATTTTATCTCAAGTGGAAGGAATGCTATTAAAACTTTGTAACATAGCATACACAAACTAAAGGATGTTTGATATATTTTGCCTAAATTAATATCGAGCTATTAGACAAGTCTTATAGGCAGATATTTGCAATTCTACTAAATTCCTGCAATATATCAAATAACTTTTTGTTACAGGAATAGAAATTCATTTAGCCAATTTTGGCACTGCATAACATATCTCTTTATTGTTACCATCTCTCTTTCCCTCCTATGCTTCATTAGTTCAGGAAGGAATCAATGTCATAACTGAATTGTAAAATGGAGAGAATTTAGTTGCCATTTTTTCCCAAATATTTCAACTCATTCGTATTATTTTAAAAATCAGTGTGCAAACTTATTTGATGTCTAACTTTAAAACTATTTTAGCAATCCTTCTAAAATTAATGTAAATATTTAAAACTCCATCATGGAGTAATTCCAGAGAAAAGTAATCATGAAATAAAGAATTAGAAAAGCATCTACTCTTACAAAACAGAGTAAAACAAAGGGATCACATGGGATCATCTTAGTTCTTAGCAAATATTATAGCAGAAACCACCACTCTATATGTATATAAAATACACAGACACACACACTCACACACAGAAAATTGACTAGAATTTGCCTTTAGCAATTTTAAATATATATATTATTAAAATATAAATACACATACTTTTATATAGTAAAAAATAATTACATTTTAAAATCACTGGTTCAAATAAAAGTAATCAGTATTTTTATCCTTTTCTCAGTTAATGAATGCTTTAAAATCTATGTATAGGGAAGGTAACCCTAAACCATGCATAGTCCCAGTTACTATCACTGGGTCCTGAAGATTTTTATTTCAAAGAAATAAATCCCAGCCTTATCCAGAGGGAAAGAAATCAGATGCAGAAGAATAGAAAACAAAGGAACTTATAAATTAAACAGATAGATTTATTGTTTGAAGAAATGCAACTGAAGATAAATATAATATGTTTGCTTTTGGAAGGAACTACCTGGGGTGGCCAGATAAAATATAGGATGTTCAGTCAAATTTTAATTTGAAATAAAAAGATGAATATAATAGTATAAGCATGTTTCATGCCACGTTTGGGACATGGAAGATTCTGGATTCTGAAGAAAAACCAGAAGATATGGAAGTGTATTAATTTTTTTTTAGGTAAACAGTTGATTTTTTCTTAACAAAAATCACAGACTCAGAAATATTAGATCAGTTTTTCTAGCCTTTAGCTTGGTCGCTTGAACCATATCCTATGCAGGCATGGTTCAAAAATCAACCAGAGATTTGAGTAGAGCTTGTATGCAGAATTGGGACTCCCTATCTATGGCTTTGTCCCTTGGAGATTTCTCCCCTCACTTTTTAGCTACTATAATTGCCTCAGACTTTGTTCTCTGGTTATTCAATCCAATAAAACTGTCTGGTTTCTATCTGCATGTAGCCCCCCAGTAATACAACTGGGCTTTGTCTCAGTATAAGAGCCAAGCAAAATTAAGAACTCATTTATTACCATTTCTTCTATGCAATTACTAGATACCTCTGTTGTCTTCCTTCTTTGTTCCCTTGCCAATGGCTACAAGTGTTTTTTTTAATATATTTTGCAGAGTATATAGCTTTTATCTGCAAAACAGTTGATCTAATGTAATCTATGAAGCCATTCAGAAGTACGACCTAGAGCCTAAATTTGCAAATGTTCGTATGGTTTATTTCTAGGTCACGCTGTCAGAGTGGCTTCATTCCTCTGGGGTTCAAGCTTTATGTGGGTATCTTACATCAGTCTCTTGGGTGGGCCATAAGACTTATGGCCTGTCTCTTAGTTCCCGTGAGGTTATGAAAACTGAAGTTAAAATTCACCATATTTGAAAGATCCCCTCAGGTATAAGCTTTAGTCAGTGCTTCACTCCCTTTTTTTTTTTTTTTTTTTTTTAAAAAAAAAAGAGTCCCACTCTGTCGACCAGGCTGGAGGGCAGAGACACGATCTCAGCTCACTGCAACCTCTGCCTCCCAGACTCAAGCAATTCACTGCCTCAGCCTCCCAAGTAGCTGGGATTACAGGTGCCCACCACCACGCCCAGCTAATTTTTGTATTTTTAGTAGAGACGGGGTTTCACCATCTTGGCCAAGCTGGTCTTGAACTCCTGACCTCATGATCCACCCACCTCGGTCTCCCAAAGTGCTGGGATTACAGGCGTGAGCTACTGTGCCTGGTCACTTCACTCACTTTTTTAGTTTCCTACTTTCCTTAACTTTTGACTTTTTAAAACTGTGTATTCCATGTTTCTTACCAATACACACAGGAAAAAAATAATCCAGCATTTTTAGTTAGTATGAATTTAAGGGCCAGTCAGTTCATCTAGTCTATCAATCTGTTGGAAGAGGAAATCGCACAAGGTTTTTTTCGTAAAAAAAAAAAAAAAAATAGTTAATCAAATCATATGAACTGATCACTGAACTGCTTAAAATCCTTCAATAACTTCTGATAACATTTAGGATAAAAATAAATTATTTTCAATGTCTTGTAAGAACTTGTGTAATCTAGCTTTAGTCTTCCTCTGTAACATCCTGTGTCACTTTCCTTCTCTACTCCAGCCATATAGAACTGCTTTCAGATCTTTGAATATGATATGATCTCTCCTATCTCAAGTCCTTTCTATGTGTTATTTTTTCTGCTTGGAGTTCCTCCTTTTTCACCCTTGTCTAACCAAATTCTAGTCATTCTTTGGTTCTTTGCTTCTTTGTAACCTCTTCCAGGCATTTTCCCTTGGCATCTTAGACCAGTAATGGACCCCTATATCTTTTATATTGACCTCTTCTTCCACTTTTATGACACATATCACTTTATGCAGATTACGCTTAACCTACTATACTCCATGGTGATAGCAACCATGTCTTTCCTTCATCACCATTTCCCAAAGACTGATACAATGCCTGTTATAGAGAAGGTGCTCAAAATATAGTTGCTGATTATTTTGTTTGAATTAGTCACATAAGAATCTTATAAGCTTTGGGGCACATAGATTTTTATAAACCTTTTGGTATAAGAACTAGACCTTGAACATTGGTGACATTACCAGGATAATGCTCTGCTGAAAACCCCAACTAGGTGGCAGCTTTCCCCAGTCTTTTTGGTTATGCACATCCCCTTATATTACCCCTACCAAAAGGGATTCTATCATGTCATTCACTTATTCAAGAACACACTATGTTCTTACCCCTTCTCGTGTACTGTAGCTTAAACTTTATATTTTGACATTATATCCTGTCTACAACCTACTTACTAACCTATCCAAGTCTGTCTTCCACTACCTCCCAATACAAACATTCCAAACAATATCAGACTATTCTCCCAATTGTCTTTTATTTTTGCATATCATGTGCTATTCTTCAGCTTAAATCATGCTGCTCATCTGTAGCACTTTTCTCCCTTGATTCCCTCATTCCCAATCCATTCCATCCTTGATGGACCAGCATAAGACCTAAGTACAAAGACAATGTGGTGTTGTACTTAATAGCATTTTCTTTGTCACTTGCCAGCTGTGTATAACTTTGGACAAATTACTTAGATTTCAGTGCCTCCATTTCTTTATTTGCAAAATTGAGATAATAAGAGTAACTTATTCTATAATGCCTTTGAGATGACTTCATGATTTAATATATAAGTACACAGAATGGATCCTGGTGTATAGTAAGACATCAATATTTTTTAGCTATATGCAACTCCTCCATAAAGCCTTCCAATTCCATTCATTCATTCCATCTCCCAATATTTATGGTGAGCTTATTTTGTGTCAAACCCTTCACTAAGCATTGCTTGCAAAGCAGTGAACAAGGAAGCTCAAGGAATTCACATAATTTATTAAGAAATATGTAGAGTATGCTTTGGAATATAGAACAGGGACACCAAAATCAACCCAGTGTAAGGATTGGAGAGTGAATTGTCAAGGAAATATTTGCTCAGGTTGGTGAGCAGAAAGAGACTTAATATATAAGTTGGAGATAACCAGATGAAGAAGGTAGTAGGGACATGGCCAGCAGGAAGAGGTGAGAAAGAAGAGTGTATTCTGAAAGTATATGCAAAAGCCTCAGAGATTAGAGAGAACAAAGAACATTTAAGAGAACCACAAATAGTTCTTTGTGACTGTGGAATATGGTGAGAAGAAAAGAGAGGTAAGAGGTAAACCTGGCGAGATTGTAATGTACATAAGTAATCATAAATTATTTCATAAATTTGTCATGGCAGGATCTTAGACCCATTAGTCCTACTTATCAGTTGGAGAATGTCAAGAGAAATTTGTTGGCAACTTTTTGTTATTAAGTTGTAATAATAGAAAAAATGCTCTTGGCACTGATACAGAATTCATTTTTCCCTTTTATTCCTCAAATATTAATTAACTTCCTAATATATACTAAGCCATGCACTAGATGACAGAGCAATAAATAAAAACTGGTGCTTACTCTCAAGGAACTCACATTTTATTGAGGGGCACAGACAAGCAAATAGGCCGTTATAATACAGATTGAGAAGAACTGAGTTACAGGCAAGTGCAAGATGCTGAAGGAGTACAGAATGGGCACCTAAGCCAGTTGTATTTGTGCATTGTTGTGGGGACGGGAGAGGGCATAGTTGCTAGAAGAAGGCTTTCCAGAGGTTCTGTTAATGCAGAGGCCTGCTATTAACAGCGTGAAGGGAGCAGAGAGTAAGGGAAATCCAAGCTTTGGGAAAAATACATATGGCTTGGACTACCTTCATTGCTCTCTTCTCTAGATACTGATCTCATTTATTGTCTGCACTACTCATTTTAGCACTGGATCGTAAATGCATCTTATGCAGCCTTACTTTGTTTCGATGACTATGTTATTTTTGTCTTCCTAGTAAAAGTACAAACTCTTTGTTAGCAGATATATGGCCTTGGAATTTTTTTCTATCACAATAACAAGCAGTATTAGATAGGAAATGAATATTTACTGAATTAATTGGTTAACATTTTCCCTATTTTATTTAGTCTGCCCTAAGCTATTTTTATAAAGCAAGTAGACACTTTCCTCTCTCCCTCTCTCTTCCACTCAAAGAAAAATTGTGCTTTAAATTTCTTTTCAGCCTCTTAGGTATATTTAATCCTTTTTAGTTGTAGTCCTCTGAAACAACAACTATGTAACACCTGTATTCTTTTTCAACCACAGAATCCTAAACTAAATGTAGTTCAATAGTAAAGATTTAGTCAAGCCAAGCAGAGACAGATTTCATACTGGATTTTGCTTACTTCTGTCATTAGGTTCAATCATTATATCCTTAAATCCTGTAGACTGCACATTCTTTACACTTAAGTAATTTTCTTTGTCTTTTGTCTTTTTAATGTTAATATGTAAAAACTCTAATTAATGCCTGACACTAATTACATCCATGTTAGCATGGATGTAATGTCATCCCCATTATCTTCATCAAAATTTTTACTTCCATTTATTTGTGTTTGTGTCACACTATTTGTATAACTTTATACTTTCCTTTACTAAGCCTCTCATATTTAATGAATCAACTTGAAATGTTATCTTGAATATAATACTTATTTTCAGTAATAGGTCCAGAGAGCTAAAACAGAACTTCAGCTTTAAAGATATGGAAACAAACTCAGAGAAGTTTAGTGACTTTTTCAAAGTCACAGAGCTTGTTGGTAGTGTCAAAAAGTCTTAAGTTAAAGGAATAAAGAACCAAATATTAATTGTTTTGGAGAGCAGCAAAATTGCCCCAAAGTTTCTAAAATAACACCATAACTAACTAAAGACTAGCCTTAGAGAAAAAAGCGTGGGAAAATTAAGACTTGGTTAGATGGAAAAACGTAAATGGTGTTTGCAGGCACGTAATGATTTTTCCTCCCTCTCTATAAATGATATTACTTTGGTAGAGAGAGAAATGAAATGTGCTGACATTATTTCTTCTTTGTGAAACCATTTTGCTCATTATTCAGCATTTTGTGCCCCTGTAGGTATTTTCAAGTTGATAGTATAATGACTTTTTCCACTATCATCCTAGGTACTGAAGTTATGCTAACAGGTCTACAATTTTCCGAGATCATTCTTTTAGTAAAATTGGACATTGAGCTCTATTTCAGACTTCTGGCACTTCTGTTCTGAGCAACTTTCTCAAAATAGCAGCAAACAGATTTGCAATAACATGCACCATTGCCTTTAGAATCCTTAGTCACCAATCATTAGGGCCTGCTGATTTAAATGTTATCCAGAGTTTTCAAGTTATCTCCAAGTGTTTCTATCCTCAACTTACTTTGTATTAGTGCTTTTACATCCATAGGTAGTTATCTAAGCCTAAGTGCGTTTCTAGTCAATTGACTGGAAATTAAGTTTTTGCAACCCATTGTAATTTCACATTTCTTCTTTTCTTGTCAATGCTTTTAAACATTCTTCATTCCTATAAGGGGTTGTTTTTTATTAACTGTTGTGATTCCTGCTTCAAATCCCAAAGAGCAAGGGATGGGTATTCTCTTAAGTCAGTGGCTTTCAGACAGAATATTAGTTCTGTCTCTGTTCTTTTGAGTGGCATAAATTGCTATATGACTCATCTCATGGGAAGAAGGTGGATTTGGATAACGAAATATTGGTTAAAACAAAAACAAAACAAAAATATTGCTTTCCAACTATGCAGAAAATCACATTAGCTACAAGGATACAAAATGTTTTCTTATCAATTGGGGAACCATCCTGATGTTATATTAACAATAGGTGGGCTTTCCTAGTGTTCTCTGAATCCAATTATATCTTGAATGATCAATTTTAATTACATTTTTTTCCAGTTTTCAAAATGTTTTCATCATGCTCATAAAGGAAATAAAAGCATTTTCCATTTCATAATCAGATCAGACTATGAAACTTCAAGGCATCTAAACAACACTTATTATTCTCCCCACAAGAAAAGAAAATTTCAATCGTAATTCCAACCAGAAAATATTTAGATGAGATAATTAAATGTTGCAAAGCTAGTAGTGAAATTGACAGTGAGGAATAAAATGTATTTTAAGAATCACTAGCAAAAGGATTCAGTAAATACCGCATCACAAGCTGGTACATAACCCTATAGTATTACTTAAAATTCATTTCTAACTATTCAAAAACCTTGACAATAGAAAGATCATTTAAAATGAAAAAAAAATCTACCTGAAGATTCACAAAAACTGCCAAATAGAAATATTTGGACTAACTATTTGCTGAGTAATCAATGTTATGGTAATGAAGTTTCTGTTAAAGATGGCATACTGACTTAAATCAGGGAAAATTCATAAGAAAACAAGTCCTATCTTAATATTCAGATGTCTGAATCCTTAAGTTGATAGATGACTGCAGAGGAAGACTGCAAATTTAGGTTGTCAGAGCAAAATCAAACTTGGAGTGACCAGTGGAATGAAGAAGTGATATAGCAATTTGAGATGGTGCAACTTTGCCTTTTAAAATGGTGAGTGATGGTCCACATTTTAGACTTTAATTTTATGACCACAAAGCCTGTTTTAATTATTTTTGGTTATTTTGGTCTTGGAAATTTGCATGAATGACCCAGATGTAAAAGTAGCTCTTACTTGTCTTTATGTGTAAAACACAACCCTCCTTTTCTTCTACCATTTGAAATAAAATTCATTTTTATTAATAATCTTTATCTGAGTATGAGCTATTAAAAGATAAACGAATAGTATTTCAATCAACTTTATTTTTAATATAACTAGCTTCAAGCTTCAATGCATATTTTAATATTTCATTCTACAACTAAAATATGCTATTACATCTATGATATTTTAATTGAAATTAATATTTTCCCTATTACTCTTTATTTCTTGATAGAGAGGACTGTACCACTTCCTCAATCAACTACCAGCCAATAATACATTTAAAAATGTACTCTGTTTAAATTTTCATGAACTTCCTGAAAATGTAAATCATAACATTATTGCATTATATTTCTAGAACTATGAATAATTTCCTCTAGGAAAACAAACTAAGGGAATTATCTCACTTTGGTATTTCTATAAGATTTCCCTTGGGATACATAGAGTAATAGTCCTAATAATAGTTTCCGAAGTAGTGAAGAAGTAAAACTCAAAATACTTCATGATCAGTCGGAAACACAAGGTGTAAATGGCATATAAATCAAAATAATGTTTTTACTTGTAAACGTGTCATATGTTTGTGGGTTGCTGGTTATGTAGTTGGCGACTCGAAAAGTTTTCAAATCAATTAGAACCAATAGCCTGCCAACCTGGAAAACTAAAATGGTATGTTTGCATTGTTTTTCGTGTGTGTGTGTGTGTGTGTGTGTGTGTGTGTGTGTGTGTGTGTGTGTATCTCCACTCTGTGAATATGTGGAAGAGCTATAAACTGATTTGCAAAAGATAACGTATATACTAGTGATCACCTCACAACAAAATTAATAAGAAATAGCTTAACGACTGGGCATGGTGGCTCACATCTGTAATCCCAGTACTTTGGGAGGCCTAGGCACGCAGATCCTTTGAGGCCAGGAGTTCGAGGCCAACATGGCAAAACCCCGTCTCTACTAAAAATACAAAAATTAGCAGGAAGTGCCTGTGATCCCAGCTACTCGGGAGATGAGGCAGGAGGCAAGAGAATGACGTGAAGAGGCGGAGGTTGCAGTGAGTTGAGATCATGCCACTGCACTCCAGCCTGGGCGACAGAGTGAGACTCTGTCTCTAAATAAATAAATAAATAGCTTAACTTCCAGATACGTTTTCTGTGGCTCAAACTTTAGTACTTTTCGCCAAGAACTTTTTCTTGAGAAGTGTTTTTCATGAAATGCCAAAAGTTACATAGTCAAATTAGAGAGATTGTGCATGCTCTATCATCCCTCTTGATAATTCAGTGAATTTGAGCATGTTATAGGCTTCTAGAAATGTCCCAATAAAGACATTTGTTTCACTTTGAGAAGTGAAACAAATTTCTCAACATTTCTCAAGGTAATATGACCATGATACATCTTTTTTTTTTAATCATTTTTAACAGCCAACAAATTGGAGCCCTACATAAGTCAACTTATTTAGGGAATGCTGCTGTGAAGGAAATGGTAAACTTGATATTAAAGTTAAAATAGATCTCTGAAATAATTTATTTCAACACTTACATTTTAGTATTTTACAGATAAGAAGACTGAGTTCCATGAGATACACACACACACACACACACACACACACACACATATGTATATCCCTGGCATATAGACACATAGTGGCTAGTTAAATATTGTCAGATAAATAAATGAGTGAGTAAGGCTAGTGTTAGGACTCAAGACTCATATTTTTCAGTCCATTGAGCTTTTCAAGGGACTTATTTTCTCCTAAAGACCATGTAATCAGATCACTAGGGTCTTTCATAAAACAAGTTATTAGCTGAATGGCCTTGAGCACATATTCTGTTTGAAAATCAGGATAATACCTCTCTCATGAGGTTATTTGTCAGTATTAATTGAGATGTTACACATGAGAAGAGCTTATTACACAATGCATATTAGGTATTCAGTAAATGTTAGTTTGTATTCATTTCTCTGATAATATTATCTGTAAAAATGATAATATCTATGATAGTGTATTAGTCTGTTCTTAGGCTGCTAATAAAGACATATCTGAGACTGTATAATTTATCAAGAAAAAGAGGTTTAAGGGACTGACAGTTTCACATGGCTAGGGAGGCCTCACAAACATGGCAGAAGGCGAAGAAGCAGCAAAGGCAAGTCTTACATGGCAGCAGGCAAGAGAGCATGTGCAGGGGAACTACCCTTTTATAAAACCATCAGATCTTGTGAGACTTATTTGCTATCACAAGAACATCATGGGAAAGACCCAACCCCATGATTCAACTACCTCCCACTGGATCCCTCTCACAACATGTTAGGATTATGGGAGCTATAATTCAAGATGAGATTTGGGTGGGGACACAGCCAAACCATAACAGATAGTATTGTCCTATTTGCTAAAAACATGTTGTGTATTTTAAGGATTATAACATAGCATAAAGAACACAAATTCTAAGTATACAGCTTGCTGAACATTAACAGTGGAACAAACCTGGGTAATCAGTACCTAAGCTAATAAACAGGGCATTACTAGAGCATTACTAGAACCCCAGAAGACATTCCCATATCTGCTTCCATTCATTATTCATCAGGGGTGTTTCATGTAAATAAAAACATGCAGTACATATTCTTCTGTGTTGAACTCTTTTTGCTCAAATTATGTTTGTGAGATCTATCAATATTATTGTATGAAGTAATATTGTACGACATGTTGTAGTATTACAATAATTGTAATTATTGTGTGTAATTATTGTATGGAGTAATATTGTATGCGAGCATTCATTGTCATTGCTATAGTATAGTATAGTATAGTATAGTATAGTATAGTATAGTATAGTATAGTATAGTATTATGCTATGTGACTATACAATGGTTTATTTGTCCATTCTACTATTGGTGAGCATTTGGATAGCTTCTGGTTTGGGGCCATAATGAAAAGTCCTGCAATGATCATTCATGAACATATCCTCTGGTGAACGTATATATTCATTTATATTGGGTTATACTTACAAGTGGAATTTCTGAGTATATGTATGTTCAATTTTAGTAAATATCACCAAAGTTTTCCAAAATGTTTGTAAAAACGTATACTCCCACCAGCAGTACATGAGACTTCCAATACATTCTGGAAGATTGAAATTAAAATTACAGCCATGAATTTAATATAGAGCAAAATACAAAGTGCATGAATTGGAGGCAGCAGGTATTAATGATAGAACATTGGAGTTTGACTGGTTTCTTGGTTCTAATATAGGCTCTTCCAGTAACTTGCTATGTGATCTTGGAAAACAACTATGATTTCTCTTATTTAAACAATGCATAATTCATACACATATACAATTTTGTATATAATTGAGGGTGTTGAAGAGCACATAATGGGGGGTTGTGATTGGGACTCATCATGAATTTTACTTAAGAATATCTGAAGTAGGTGATATTTAAAGTCCCTTCTAATGGTAACAACAGTAACAGAAATTCATTTAAAAGCCAACATTTCAACTATTTTTTAGTGTCATATTTCAGACATATATCTGGTAAAATAAAATATTTCCTGGGTAAATTTAACTGCTGGTGCCAGCAAAGATAAGTATTTCCAAATTAGTTATCATTTAAAGAAATTATTTTGAATCATACTCAACAAATATGACGTCTTAGTTGAATTTGTGCTGCTATAACAGAACACCTGAGAAAGAGTAATTATTTATAAAGAACAGAGATTTATTTCTTATGGTTCCAGAGGCTGGGAAGTCAATGGTCAAGGGGCCTGCATTTGGCAAGGGCCTTCTTGCTGTGTCGTTTCACATTGAAAGGCAGAAAGGCAAGAGAGCACGTGCACATGAGAGAACAAGAGACTGAACTCACAGCCTCAAGCCCTTTTATAATCAACATTAATCCATTTATAAAGATGGAACCCTCATGAATGAAACACCCCTCATTAAGCCCCACCTCCGAACACTGTTGCTTGGGGATTAAGTTTCCAGTACATGCCATTTGGAGGTCATGAAGTCATCAAAAACAAATTAATAAAACCCTGAAACATAGATGATACTCTACTATTATTCATCCACACAAATTCATGCAGTCTTTTCAGTAAAATTAGAGGATATGGAAATAACGAGATTTTAAAGAACTATTCTTGATATTATCCATTAAAAAATAGATTTGAAACTGTTTTAAAATCAAGGAAAAGTTAACATTCTTTAAGTGAATGTAACTGAATAAGTATTTCTAGGAAAGGCCATCATGATATATTCAACTGAACAGTTTCCTTGAAAATGGTATTGTTTTTGTTAATTATACAGTTTAATATGGAAATATTATCTTTCTGAAATCACCTCTAAGTTTGTCAACCTAAAGTAGGTGGAATGATTTGAAAAGCAGAGGCCTTATTACCTAAAATTTTACACTATGTTTTAAAAATATTATTGTCAGCATTAGTCACTCTTTAGAAACTTTAATTGCACATTAAGAGGATAAAAACATTAAAGGCAATAAGTTAGGTAGCCATCACATGAGCCAGGATTTGTTTGTTTGGTCACCTTGTTATCACTCATCTTAATGTTAGTAACCAATATATCTCTAAAAGAACTGGATGCTGAATGAGAATATCCTAAATGGGGAAGAGTTTTGGAGCATAAGGCACAGAATTGGGCTAGAAGATTTCCGTTGTAAGGGGTTGGTTAGCCTCAGAGAAAGTAAGTAGAAGAGCATATATGGAAGTAACCTGAAAAGAGATGCAAATTGCTAACTAGAATAATCTCATTTAAAACAAATAAGTAAAAAGAGAACCCTATCTGCCTTTTCCAGAAACAATCAAAATAATCTGCTACATTATTTATAGAGGTCAAAAGCAGCACCAGTATTCCCTTCTCCTGTAGTATTTAATAGTAGAATAGATAACTCTAGTTAGATTCTGTCTCACCTGGGAGAAGATGGCTGAACTATCTGAACTCTCCAAGTGCTTTCTAGCAGTAAGATTCTTTAATATATTTTGCTCCTGGGATACAGAGTAAATATAGTGCATCTGGAAATGTCAGCAAAAACACTTGCAATATCTTTCTACTTTATTTTAATGAAGGATAATGTTCCTCTATACAAAACTGCTAAGGCTGCCCCCATGCTTGCCTGCACAATAGAAATCCCTGAAGGATCGTTCAGACTCTCATCAACTTCCAAGACTCAACCCTGGAAATCAACAGCAACCAGAAAATCATTTCATATAGATCTGCTATGAAAAAACTCACAGTCCATTTATAACTAAGGGAATTTACAAAACATGAAGTTGTCATTTTTTCTCTCTTACTCATGTATGATGATGAAAACATTATATTATGAAATTTTCAAAAGTGAACTACTCACTACAGATATTTAGAAATTTAAATAAAAACAGTTAAATGTAGAAATGGGAAAGTAAAATTGATATTAGCCGTAATGATGACAAAAGTCTGTGACTGAACATTTAGTACACAAAGGGTTAGCAACCATTCTATTTTGTCATGATTTGTAGTATATCATGTTATATGTGTCCATAGATGATACATAGTTCATATGATACATATACGTACTATACATGTAGGAACAATTCCTTCAAAACCTGCCTTGATCTGGCTTTCAGCTCCCCAATCTTGTACATTACTATACTTGCTCTTACTATACCCTTTGATCTAGCCAGACTGGTCAACTACTGTCTATTTTACAATATGTTCTATCTTTCTCCCTCTATGCTTTCATTCACATTTGGTTTTTGATGTAAGATGTTTTCCCTCCAGGATTTACCCATCCTGTGGTCATCTGTCTTATTTCAAAATGCAACATATTCCCCTATATCAGATTCCCCATTTATGTATCCTTAGCTTGTTCTTTACACACTCAATATGTATATAATTAAATTAAAATGCTTACGATTTTGAAAGCACTACTAGATTTGGGCATAATTACAAATGATGAAAATTTTCTTTGGTATCTTTCCATTTCCCTTTTGAATTTTTCGCTTCTGTTTCTCTTCCTTTAGGAAACTAGCAGTAACTAATTTATTTGCGTTACTAGACTACGCCAGTTCACTATCCCACCCAGAATTTGGAAGATAGTTAAAAACAATTCACATTTTAAACTGCTGATTTCTAATTCTTCCCATCCTGTGCCCATTCCCCTGCTGATATCCAGTAAAAAAGCAATAAAAGGTAGTTTCTTAAAATATGTAAATTATGTATGTTAACATAGTGATTCACTCATTGAGATGTACTTGCAGCATAATGTCGAGTCCTTACATTTGTATGTTGATTGCATTTTAAAAGTACTTTCATAACTATCACTTATTATATGTATAGTAGGCAGGAAGGGTATGTTATTATTTCCCTATTGCTGATTAGGAACATGAGACCAGGAAAGCTTAAATAACTTGAATAAGATCAAACAGTAAGTAAGTATTAATGCCAAGTCTAGAAGTAAAATTATCTGACTCCAAACAATGGAACTCTATTTGTGGATTTTTAGTTTATTTTGAAAAAATAAAAGTGTTTGGGGGAAGATAGGCCTTTCTAGTCTCTTTCAATTATATATACGCACCTGTCTCCATAAAATATCAACTCTGAAAGCATGATGGAATGTTATAAAATATTTCAGTTTTGCTGCTAGGAAGAGGCAAGAAGTCAAATTCACCTAAGAACTACAGTTAACAAATTTAAACGAAACTATATGTTTCTTTCATAAAGATTTAATTCTTAAAGTATAATATAGTAGCATAATTGACACATCATTAATTTTTTTAGAAAGTACAAACATCAAAAGTTGATAGGAAAGATAATTATGGTATATTTCCTATTTTTATTTAAAACAAAGTATATCTTCTATTTCAAGTTAAAGGTGGGGGTTATGTCTCATAATTGGAAGAGTTCGGAAAGGCCCAGGGCATTAGCTATAAGTAGTATTTATCTCGGCATTCTTTTGTAAATACTGAGAATAAAAGTTGTACAAATATATACCAAATTGTCATGAAGCAAAACTCAATTTTCTCATATTTTCAATCTAAACAGAGTTACTAACTCTAGTTCCAGCGAATACATTCAACTTGCTATAATGTTATATTTCTGGCATGTCTCCCCCCCCCACAAAAAATTACTGGAACTGTGATTTGAAAACTTATTGGGAACTAAAGAAGCTCTGATCTTCATATGTTTTCCGTCATGCTCACCCTCGCTCTTTCTCTCATTCATTCACCAATTCCTTTACAGAGGTGGTGTTATATTTTACCCAACAGCCATTTCCCTCATCTTGCCTGCTAACAGGACTTCAACTTTATTCAAATGGCAAAATGTGTTCAGTTCCAGTGGATGAATCATGATAGATTTATGTTAAAAGTTGGCAAACTCTTTATGTAAAGGTCCAGGTAATAAATATTTTAGGCTTTATGGCTTATATGGTCTCTGTTGAAACTATATTCAACTCACCTGTTGTGTCATTAAAAACAGCCATAGACAATATATAAATAAATGTGCATAGTAGTGCTCCAATAAATCGTTATTTTCAAAAATAGGTGTGCACCATACTTTTCCGGAGAAACTATGGTCTAAGTCAATCATGGCCCTCTCATTCCTCTTAGACAGTGGTAGAACTGGAAATGCACATTATACTATATTCTGACCAAGAACAGATATGGAGAAACTTGCTGTGGGCTTCTGAGAATGATTTTCACCCTTGATAAGAGCGGGAAATGGGGGATTTCAGTTTGTTTCTCCTCCTTTCTCCTTCCCTTCCTTGGGTACTATTATATATATATGAAGCCTGGAGGTGCAGCAAACATATTCCAAATATGAGACAACAGGCCTAAGGATGTAAACTGTTTATGAGAATGATGGAGTTAGAAGATAAAATAGGCCTGCATTTTTTATGACATTGCAGAGCCAATGATCAACCTTAGAAACTAACCTCTGGATTTATAGTCGAGTATCAGAGAAATGTATTTATTATGTAAGACATTGTTGATTGGTTATAACAGCACTTAAATTCTTTCTAAAAGGTGATATTTGGTAATTGGCTTCATTTTGCTCACTTCATTGACCAGTTGTATTGCATAATTTACAGAATCACAAAATTTCTATTTCTCATATCTTTGTCGTGCACATAGATGCATCTTGCCATGTTTTAGATCGCTTAGTCCCTTATGCTCCTTCATGGCATTCTCTCAGCTTCAACCCACGCTAGTAATTGCTTCAACTTCACGATGGCCCAGTTCAAAATTTTTAAGAAAGAAATCTAATTGTATTTGTTCCTCTTTTACTGTCCGACCACATGGACCACTGGCAAACCTACAAATGGGCCACATTTGGGTCAAGTTCAAAGTCTTAGCCCAATCAACTGCAAGGAGAAATGGTTATGGATAAAACATGGTCACCATCCCTGTACAGTTCTCTGAGTAAGGCAGTTTACCTTCAACAGGGGTATGGGTGGGGAGGTACTGTAAAATATATCTAGTATAATAATGTATAATTTGATGTCACTGCACAACAGTTTTCATTACCAGCAGGTTGATAACAATTTTCATGTTATAGTCTAAGAACATTTACTTATTTCATCTGTAAAAAGGGGGGATGCATTTATGTAGTCCTTTTGTCTTTGATATTTTCCAACACCTATCCTCATGAGAGGCATTGTCAGTGGTTTAATTTCTCATACCACATTCTTTGGCAGAACACTTTTCTGCCTTGACTTGTGGCAATAAGTTGATAGCCTACTCCTCTTTCTCCCTATATCCTTAGGAAGGTAACATGTGTTTTCTCTTTTAAATAGGATCTTATGGCCTGGATATAACAAGAGCTGAATAATATAATGATATCCAATATCTTTTAAGAATGAAATTTTCCGCATGAAGTACATTTTCAAGGCAACTGATCATTAAAACACCAACACTATTTTAAAAATGTAACTTTTTATGGTTCATCTATCTGAAATCTTTTATATACCTAAAATCTGTATGCTTCCCTGCCTTCCCAAATAAATGACATTGAACATAAATCGCCTTAACGTGGGTTAATAATTATAAATATCCAACATTCAAGAGTGTCATAATCCAGTTTGAAGACGGGTTTTTGTTTTGTCTTTTCTCCCATTATTTATTTATTTATTTATTTAGATGGAGTCTTCTCCTGTCACACAGGCTGAAGTGCAGTGGTGCAACCATAGCTCACTGTAGCCTCAACCTCCTTGGGCTCAATGATCTTCCCTTCTCAGTCTCCTGAGAAGCTGTGACTACAGGCACAAGCCACCGAGCCTGGCTAATTTTTATTTTTTGTAAAGATGGTATCTCCCTATGTTGCCCAGGCTGGTTCTGAACTCTTGGACTCAAGCAATCCTCCAACCTTGGTCTCCCAATGTGTTGGAATTTCAAGTATGAGCCACCACACCAGACCTTCTTACCTTCTTCCAGTTTTAGAATGTTACTGTTACTGATGAGAATTTGTCTTCAAGTCTCCAGATTTCTGATTTTTTTTCCTCTTCTATGACAAGGGAGACTAGATAAATAAACAAGAATTTTCTGCTGGTTAAAAGTAAATAAAATATTGAAGAAAGGCTACTATAATTGGAATTGTAAATATTGGAATTGTAATTACAGGCCTCAAAGTCCAGGGCTTTGTAATTACCTTTTAGGAACTTGAAAGTATTTTTCACATAATTAAGGGCTATGTTCTGGCTGGTTGAGTTCATCCAGAGACAAACCTTCCAATAGTCTCCTCAACAGCTCACAATACTACATATATTTGATTATTAATGTTCTAACTGCTGTAATTCATTATTTTATGCAATAAATATTTATTATGCTCCTCCAATGGGCTGGCTCTTGTCTAGGTATGAGACATAGCCCTGGCCTTTCAGGAGCTCAAAGCCAAGCAAGAAAGTACATGAGGATATAACCAACTAGAATACACTGCCAAAAGTGAAGAAATCATGCAAAATCAAAGTCCTATGACATCCCAGAGAGAGGGTGATCTTTAGGTTGTAGTTTTCAAGGAAGCCATCACAGAAGTGACATTAGAACTAGATCTTGAGAAGGGGACAGTTTGTCAAGTTTAACAAAAATTAGACAGGGGGAAAGGCACCTTAGGCAGAAATATAAATATAAATCATTTTTCAATTAAGAAATTTGAAACTTTGCTGAAGTTGCTTATCTGCTTAAGGAGATTTTGGGCTGAGACAATGGGTTTTCTAAATATACAATCATGTCATCTGCAAACAGGGACAATTTGACTTCCTCTTTTCCTAATTGAATATCCTTTATTTCTTTCTCCTGCCTGATTGCCCTGGCCAGAACTTCCAACACTGTGTTGAATAGGAGTGGTGAGAGAGGGCATCCCTGTCTTGTGCCAGTTTTCAAAGGGAATGCTTCCAGTTTTTGCCCATTCAGTATGATATTGGCTGTGGGTTTGTCATAAATAGCTCTTATTATTTTGAGATACGTCCCATCAATACCTAATTTATT
>NW_026652282.1:96162112-96213496 GCF_009828535.3 Hylobates moloch | reverse complement strand
GTATCTCAAAAACAGAAATGCTAACAACCAGATTTTAAAATGGGCAAAGGACTTGAATAGACATTTCTCCAAAGCAAATATACAAATAGCCAATAAATAAATGAAAAGATTTTCAACGTCACTAATCACTAAGCAAATGCAAATCAAAACCATAGTGAGATACCACTTCACAACCACTAGGATGGCATATATATATATATATCATGTATATATAATATATCTCATATATATGTTTTTAAAAACAGAAAATAATAAGTGAGGATTGCAAGGATGTGGAGAAATTTAAACCCTTGTGCGCTGCTCTTAGAAATGTAAAATGATGCAGCCACTATGGAAAACGGTATGACTATTCCTCAAAAAAGTAAAAATAGAAATAGCATATGATCCAGCAATTCCACTTCTGGGTATATACCCAAAACAATTGAAAGCAAGGACTCAAACAGATATTTGTACACGCATATGTTCACAGCAGCATTATTCACAACAGCCAAGACGTGGAAGCAAACCACATGTCCATTAGTGAATGAATGTATAAACAAATGTGGTATTTACATACAATGGAGTATTATTCAGCTATATAAACAAAGGAAATTCTGATACATGTTACAGCATAGATGAACCTTGAAGACATTATGCTAAGTGAAATAAGACAATCACAAAAGACAAGCATTGTATGAATCTACATATTTGAGGAACCTAAAGTAGTCAAATTTATAGACACAGAAGTAGAACGGTGTTTGCAAGGAAAAGGGAGTTATTATTTAATGAGTGCAGAGTTTCAGTTTTGTAAGATGAAAAAATTCTGGAGATGGTTGGTAGTAGTGGCTGCACAATTATGTGAATGTACTTCATGTCACTGAACTGTACACTTAAAACTGGTTAAAATTATAAATTTTATTTATATTTTACCACAATTTAAAATATAAACATTGATACACACACTGGAACTATGTACAATCAATATTGGCCCACCAATTGTAACAAATGGACCATACCAGTGCAAAATGTAAATAATAGGGAAAACCGACAAGAGAATAAGGAGGTATAGGAACTGTGTACTTTCTGTTTTTTTTTTTCCTACTGTAAACTTAAAACTGCTTTAAAAATCACCTCTGTTTTAAAAAAGTAAATGTACATACTAAGTTTATTGCCTCAAGAAACATCACCTTTCCCTCAATCAGGATTCTCTAGTTGCACTAGCACAGTGGTGAGCTTGTCTCTGGCCCTAAGCCAGACTTCGTGGCAGCCAGTAATGATGAAAAAGCCAGACATCCTATGTCAAGGGCAGAAAGGCTAATGTTCTAGGGCTTCCTTGATTTCTTTTTTTGTCCTCTACTTTTTTTTTTCTCAGAGTACATTTTTCTGTAGAGTTAGGTTGAATTTGTTGCTGCCTGCCTCAGATGCCACAGTTGTTTGTTATGGCTCTGATATTTAATTAGGATCTGACCAATTCTGATAACAAAAGAATTAACTTGTACATTTTAGATTATTTTTCTGGAGTATACCCCCTCTCTGGCTTGTATAAACGGTAGTATATTTATTTCTTTTAAGTATGTCTTTCTATTTAAGCCAACATTTATTGAGAAAGTGCCTTGTATCATATAATTTTCAAAGTTCTAAGAATACAATTAAAAACATGTTTTGTTTTGTTTTGTTTTTTACCTCAGTTGATACTACAGTCTAGTAAAGGAGACAGACATTAAACACATAAGCTTGCAAATAAAAATGTAAATATGTTCAAGGAGGAAATGAAATAGGTGCAATGACCCACTTTAGATTAGATGGTCAGAAAAAGCCTATTTGTGGGAAGTAACTTTCAAGATGAAGCCAGTAAGATGACTAGGAGCCAGGCAGGTGAAGTGTGGGGAGTGATTATTTAGGCAGAAAGAAGAGTATGAGCAAATTTTCTGAGACAGGAATGTGCTATGTGAATTTGGGCAAAAAGAACAAAAAGGCCAGTGTGACTGCAGTGCAGTGAGGGGAAGAGGGGCACAGATGAGTTCTGAGAGGTGGACAACTGTCAAGTCATATAAGATCTTATATCACTGGTAGGTGTTTTCATGTTTAGAGTAATAAGATTATAAGAGTGTCAGAAATTGTTCTAAGTGCTTTACTTGGTTTTTAATTTTTTTTTTTTTTTTAGTACAGATGGGGTCTCACTATGTTGCCTAGGATGGTCCTGGACTCCTGGGCTCGAGGGATTATCCCACTTCAGCCTCTCGAAGTGCTGAGATTACAAGCATGAGCCACCAAACCTGGCCTCTAAGTGCTTTACTTGTATCGTCACATTCAATCCTCACAAAAACCCTGGAAGTTGGGTATTATTCTCATTTTCAAGATAAGAAAAGCGAGGAACAGAGAGGTTAAGTGACTTGCCCCCAGTCACTAGTAAAATAGCACAGATAGAATTCAAACTCAAGTGGTCTGGCCGTAGAGCCAAAATTCTTCATTCCTCATTAAACATGATGGGAAACAATAGAAGGGTTTTAAACGAGATGCTTATATGTTGAGATTTACATATTTTAAAGATAATTCTGACTGAATTGGAAAGAACTGCTTGGAGGTGAGCAAAAGAGAAAGCGGGGAAAATAAGTATGAGGCTATTACCACAGTCCAAGAAAGAGATGACTGTGGCTTGTTTCCTGGTGGAATGAGAAAAATAGATGGATTAAAAATATGTCTTAAAAATACTTTATTCAATATATAGGAAGAATGGATAAGATTTGGTAAGGTACTAGGTGAGGACAGGGGAAAGAGTGCAAGCAAGGTGATATATCTGGTACATGGTCCTTTTGCAGATCATCATGATATTCTTAAATTGCTTGTAGTTTTAATTGAATTAAACTAATCATTCCTTTTGTGATAACTGAGGTTGGTGTTTTTTATTCTCCAACAATAAGCCTTTTATTAGTTTGTTTTCCACAATTTCTACTGTGTACAACTTAATTTGGCAGATTTAATTTCTTTCAACAAGATTTAATTTGTTATGCCAAGAAGATAAAACATAAAGAGAAAAGAATACTTTCTGTTTTCAGTCTATCAGGGCTGCTATAACAAAAATATCATAAACTGGGTGGCTTATAAACAACAAACATTTATTTCTCACCGTTCTGGAGGCTAGGAAGTCCAAGATCACGGTGCTAGCAGATTTGGTGTCTGGTGAGGGCCTACTTCCTGTTTCATGGATGACCCTGTTTTCACGGTAACTTCACAGGATAGAAGGATAAGGGAGCTCTCTCAGAGCTTTCTCAGGCTTCTTTTATTAGGGCACTAATCCCATTTATGAGGATGGAGCCCTAATCACCTCCCAAAGTTTCCTCCTCCTAATACACTTAGTTTGGGGGCTAGAACTTTAACATATTAATTTAGGCGGTGACACAAACATTCAGACCATAGTACTTCCTCATCCCCAAAAGTCAGCCACAATCTTAAATCATGTTGATAGACCATGCTTAATACCTGAAGATCATCAATTACCTTATCCTGACTTCTAAGAGTTTTATATTGAATCCTTGGTAATTATTATGCATTATGAACTTTTCTATCAACTATCCTTCTGTTCAGTAAGAGTATCTAATGGAATTTTGTATTTTGCGGCAAAAAAATTACTACATTTACCATGTAATTTTCAGAGCAAGTGTTAGTGATCAATTGGGTGGGTTAGAGTAAGACTTGATTCTTTCTATCCTGATTTTAGAAATGTTCAAAGTCACCGTGTGTATTTGAAGATGTCACATATTCTCTGCATTCTCAAGTCTCTCTCTATAAAATCATGTGTTATCAGTGTTTGTCAATTAATATACAAGAGTCCTCTGGCTTATTGTTTCTCAGAATCTTCTTATAAAACACAATTATGAGCAGTGATCATGGAATTATCATTTTTTGGTAATACTTAAGTACCAGGGATTTCTTTAGTTTCTCCCTTGATCCTTTGCTCATTCAAAATCTGGCTCCTAGTGTCATTCCATGCTCCCTAATTTTCCAAAAGTATAAATACATATATGTGTACACACACACACACACACACACAGAGGCATGAATGCTGAGAAATGCTTTAGTTTATTTGAAAGATAACTATTGTTTTAAAAATCTTGAGTATTATTTTTCCCAAAGATGAGAATCCATGATCACTACAGTCAATATCCATCACTGGCTTTGGCTAGGGTTGGGCTATACACAATGTAAGACAGATGGAAGCTTCTCTACCAAACTGTTGCTGTTTTCAGGAACTAAAATTGTCCCTGAATGTGTCCCTTATTTATATAATGTTATTAAAGACCAGTGGCACAAATGGAGAAGCAGAATGTGTGAAATTTCACTGATTTATTCATTTTCCTATTGGATTCACATATGAGGAAGTTCTTACACATCAGTTATTTTACTTAAAAGAAAATTATTATATTTTGACTTCACTAATCGGGCCTCCCCAATGTCTATCACATAAAAGTCAACCTTTCCAATGAGGTATTCAATGTGTCTACACAATCCAGGTCCTTAACTGTCTAGCATTACCTTCTACTTTTGCTGTTCATGAGACTTCTTTAATCTAGCCAGGCTCCTAAGCCCTCCAGAAAATTTTTTTTTTTTTTTAAGATGGAGTCTTGCTCTGTCGCCCAGGCTGGAGTGCAGTGGCATGATCTTGGCTCACTGCAAGCTGCGCCTCCCGGGTTCATGCCATTCTCCTGCCTCAGCCTCCGGAGTAGCTGGGACTATTTTTAGTAGAGATGGGGTTTCACCGTGGTCTCGATCTCCTGACCTCGTGATCCACCTGCCTCGGCCTCCCAAAATGCTGGGATTACAGGCATGAGCCACCGCGCCCGGCCCAGAAATTTTTTTTAAAAATATTTTTTTCATCAGACTGCCTAGTCTTATAAAGTCAATTGAAATATGTTCAATTGGCTGGACACAAAGCCTCCTGAGTGTTATTCTAGCACTTTGGGAGGCTAAGGTAGGCAGATAGCTTGAGCCCAGGAGTTTGAGCCAGGCTGGGTAACATGGAGAAACCACATTTCTACAAAAATACAAAAATTAGCTAGTTGTGGAGGTGTGCTCCTGTAGTCCAAGCTACTTGGAAAGCTGAAGTCAGGGGATTGCTTGAGCCTGGAGGGTCAAGGATGCAGTTAGCAGTGATGGCACTACTGTACTCCAGCCTGGTCTACAGAGCAAGACACTGTCTCAAAAAAAGAAAAAAGAAATATATTCAATTATTTATTCATTCAGTAACAGAAACTCACCTTTTATGTGTGTGGTTATGAATGAGATACCAAGATAAGTCTTAAGATATTTTGAAATATAATTCTTGTTTATTTTTTCCAATATAGTAAAAACAGATTCAGAGACCAAAAATAAATACTGTGTGTTGTTTTCTTCTTTGTTTAGATAATTTCCAATTATGTCTTTTAGCAGATATATACATATTTTAGGACAAAATAATGCCCTTGCCATTTTTGATCTCAATACACATGATTTTACATTTTTAAAACTTTTGAAAAAAATGGACTCCCAATGTGAGGACTGTGGACCCATAAGAATTCTTTTGGGGGGAATGGACTGTGTGGGTTGCATGGATCCAAAAGTCACTGTACTAGGAATCAGCTAAATGATCTCCAATCATCTATTTTATTTTGGGGAATATCCTACAATCTAAAAGAACAATGATTGTCATATAGGTCAAGAATGGAAATCCTTGATCACCTCTATTAATTTCAAAAATATTTGAGTAATGTCTTAGCAAAAACATGGAATCTGGTTATCAGTGGTGGTATCATCAACTATGGGTAATGAATACAAATACATGAGTATAATTATTCCCTTGAAAATAGTATTTTGCTAGTATGATAATTACTATTAAAAGCAATGACTTCATATAATGTGGCCCATTTTTATTCCTAAACATTTTCTTTTGAAATAATCATAGATTCATGTGAAATTGTAAAAAAGAATATAGATATCCCACATACCTTTATACAGTTCCCTTCAATGGTAAGATCTTGCAAAACTATTGTACAAAATCACAACCAATATATTGACATTGATACAATCCACCTATCTTATTCAGATTTCCTCAGTTTTACTTGTACTCATTTGTGTGTGTGTGTGTTTAGTTCTGTACAATTTATCACATGTATTACTTCCTTAATTAATATAGCAATTGTGAGATTTTTCCATGTTGTTGCAAGTTCATCTCTTTCATTGCTATATAATATTCAAATATAAGAATAACCACAATTTATCTATCTTACTATTGATGGGATATTGTGCTTATTTCAAGTTTTAGTCTATTACCAAGGATATTGCTATGAATATTCTTATCAGTTTTTTGGTGCATGTGTATAAATGTTTCTATTAGGTATACACCTCGAAGTCAATATTCTAGTCATAGGACGTATGTTCAGCTTTAGCAAGTACTGTCAAGAGTAGTACCAATTTTCTAACTCACCAGAAGTGTATAGGATTTGTATTGCTTTGTATACTACAACACTTGGTAATGTCACTATTGAAAATTACAGAATTACAGTCTAAATGCTGTGTACCGTTACCTCACTGTCATTTTAATTGGAATTTGCCTAATGACTAATTAGATTAACTATCTTTTCCTACATTCATTGGACATTTGGATATTCACTTTTGTGAATGTTGTCTTCTAGTTTAATTGATTATATAAATTCTTTTTGTATTCTGGATATGATCCAGAATACTGTAAGACTGTACCATTTTATATTCCCACCAGCAATATATGACTTACCTGCTTTCTCCGCATCTTTGCCAGCTTTTGGCATTGTCACTCTTTTGTGTTTTAGCTATGCTGATATTATTTGGTGATATCTCAGACTGTTTTAATTTGTATTTGCTTGAAGGATGATGTTGAGTATATTTTTGTGCATTTATTTGTGGCCTTCTTTGTAATTACATGCTTGATGTGCATAGTAATTTTTGAATCTATACCTTCGTGGTTTCCAGTTTTGGAAAATTCTTATCTGTTATTTATTAAAATAGTGATTTTTGCCTCATTCTTTATCTCCTTTCCTTCTGGGATTCCAATTACATATGTGTTGCCATTTTTAGCTATAGTCTCTGTGTCCCTTATTATATATTTTCCATCCATTTGCCTCTGCATACTTGTGAATATTCTCTTAGGATTTATCTTCCAGTTTGCTAAATTCTCTTTTTACTGTGCAGCCCTGTATTAAACCAATTATTGAGTTATTAATGTGTATTTTAGATTTATCGTTCTACATTTTTCACTTAATCATTTGTTGAAGTTTTCAGCTTGTGACAAAAATTTCTATTTTATTTTATGTCCTTGAGCATATTCAGTATAGCTAATATGTTCTGTTAACGCTTATATTCTGCTACTACATATTGATTTCTATTACCCATTGTTTTTCTGATTTCACTAATGTTTTCTAGTCTTTTAATTTCCTTAGTTATGTTTGATTTAATACTGTGATGGTTAATACTGAGTGTCAACTTGATTGGATTGAAGGATGCAATGTTGATCCTGGTAGTGTCTGTGAGGGTGTTGTCAAAGAAGATTGACATTTGAGTCAGTGGGCTAGTGAAGGCAGACCCACCCTTAACTGGGTGGGCACCATTTAATCAGCCACCAGCAAATATAAAGCAGGCAGAAAAACGTGCAAAGGAGAGATGGGCTTAGCCTCTCAGCCTACATCTTTCTCCCCTGCTGGATGTTTCCTGCCCTCAAACATCAGACTCCAAGTTCTTCAGTTTTGGGACTCGGAATGGCTCTCCTTGCTCCTCAACTTGCAGACAGCCTATTGTGGGACCTTGTGATCATGTAAGTTAATATTTAATTATATATATATACACACACACACATACACACACACACACACACACATATATATATATATATATATATCTTATTAGTTCTGTCCCTCCAAGAGAACCCTAATACAAATACTTCTAATCGTATATGAAAAACTATGGAAATTATTTCTGGCATATGATGATATCTTCCTTCAGAGAAGAGTTACATTTGCTTCTGGCAAGTGGCTAGGGACACTGACATTCTTGCATCACATCTGACCATTTTCAGATATTGAGATTGTTTCAAGTTTGACCTCATCCCTTGTGGGAGCACATCTACTTCTTGTTTTCCTCTTACTCCTAGTGTTTAGCTTTTTGTGTTTCCAAACCAAACTGTAGGCATTTATTACACTCCCCTTAGTAGGCCTTGAACTCAAGTTTTTGTCTCCACATCCCACAAGCTTATTGAAATATTCTTCAACGTCCCTCTTCTGAAATAGATGGACATTTCCAGCTGGGCTTACTGCTCTGGATCTTCTGAGTTTTCTACTCTCCCATATCTTGTCTTGGATCCTTAATTCTTCATTATCGTAATAGCTCTCCAATGTCTCTAATTATATCAATATATACACTCTTAGATACATCTATTTAAGTATGGGAAATATATTTAAATATTTTGTTTAGCTTTTATATTTTTTCTCAGTTGGATTATTGGTCTGAGTCTTCTGTTTTGTCATTATTGGACATAGAAGTTATGTCCATTCAAAAAATGTGATTGATAGTGTTAAATTGTGCTTCATACAATTTCTGCAAATTTAATGCCTGTTTCTCCACATTTTTACCAACTAAGAACATGTTATCAAGCCCTTCAAATTTTGGTAATATGGTGAAGTAAATTGTATCTCTGGTTAATAATTTGCCACTTTATTGTCATGAATACAAACTGAGTTACATTATATATATATATATATGTACATATATATATAATAGCCTATTCTATATTTTTCTGTGAACTCAGTTTATATTCACTTTTCATTTTCCTTTTATGTTTATGTTCTTCTTTACAGAAGCTCTTCTATATTTAGCCCTTTTGGTTCCCAATCCAAAGTGTGGGGTCACGTCACACCCCACCTTGGAAAGCCTTGGACTCAGGTTTTTCTTCCCCTACACCCAAAAGTCTGTCAAAAATATTTGTTAACCTCTTTCTTCTAGAAACGACTATTAAGAAAATTAGACTTTGTGACATGCAGTGCAACAATGTTTTCATGTTTGCGATTTGTCTATTGACTTTATGGATTTTCTGTTGCCGTGAAGTTTTTTTTTTATTTTTTATTATTATTATTTTTTGAGACGGAGTCTCGCTGTGTCGCCCAGGCTGGAGTGCAGTGGCACAATCTCGGCTCACTGCAAGTTCCGCCTCCCGGGTTCACGCCATTCTCCTGCCTCAGCCTCTCCGAGTAGCTGGGACTACAGGCGCCCGCCACCATGCCCGGCTAATTTTTTTGTATTTTTAGTAGAGACGGGGTTTCACCATGGTCTCGATCTCCTGACCTCGTGATCCGCCTGCCTCGGCCTCCCAAAGTGCTGGGATTACAAGCGTGAGCCACCGTGCCTGGCCCATGAAGTTATTTTTTAATTAAAAAATGAAATGTGAAAATTACAGAATTTTTCTTCCCATCATAGATTGGAGAAAACTTGTTTTAAGTCTGATATAAAACACAGGAATCTAGAAAAGATAATCGATCATTTATATTGTATGGATCTGTTTCTGGACCTTTTATTCTATTCATAGGCACATCTATTAATGTGTGAGGACCAAAATTTTAATTACTTCACATACATTTTATTTTTGAAACCTTGTAGGAAATGTCACAATGAAATTATTCATCTTTTCCAGAATTTTTCCAGCTATCTTTGCACACTTATTTTCCATGTGGATTTTAGAAGCAGCTTATTTAGATCCAAAAAATATTGCACTACTTACAATTGTATTATATTATACATACAGAATGATTTAGGAATTATTGCATCTTTATAATATTGAGGCATATTATCCATATCTTTTCAGATCACCAAGTATTCTTGTGTATCTTTCAAAGCTTTATAATGTTTTATCCATATAGATCTTGTATATTTTGTATTTGGTTCATTCTTGCCTATTTCATTTTTATTATTTCAAATAAGCTGTTTATTGTCATTATATTCCTTAAAGGTTTTTAACACATACTTAAATAATATTGTTTTCTCTATATTAATTTGATACTCATTCATATTTCCGATTTCCCTTAACAATTTTAAATAGTTTATCATTTGATTTTTTTTTTTAGTTTCCAGATTTAAAAAAAAGTATCTTCGATATAATGGTAGTTTACCAAATTTTATCAACTTCTAAAATTTAACAACTTCATTTTATGCCAATTATTTTTTCCATCTCTAATTGTGTTATCTAGTACATTCATAACAATGTTAAATACTCATGATGATAGGGAACATCATTTCATTTTTGTTTATATTAAGCGGCTTCAGTATTTTCTCATTAAGCATGATATTGGCATTTGGGTTGAGATATTTATATTTTTATCAATCTAAGGAAATGCCAACATATCAATGGTAGCATTCTGATTTACATTATTGTACTGTGATTTAGTAGGAACGTGCTCTTGTATTTTAGAAAAACACACTGGTGTAATTAGATGCAATTGGGCAACAGGTCTGTAACTTATTCTCAATTGGTTGAGAAAACTACACGAACATAGAAACTATGATAGAGAGACAGCTATAACAGATAGATAGCTCTGATAGATACGTAGACAATGGAAAAAGAAAAATCAGTATAATGTTAACAACTGGAAAATTTGGTTAAAAGTTATATGGGAGTTCTTTGCACTATTCTTGAAATTTTCCTGTAAATTTGGAATTATTTCAAAATAAAAAGCTACTAGTAAACATGATTAATGAAATGAAAAAGTATGCTACAGCCTCGAGGAAAATATTTGCAATAGCTGTATCTTACAAAAACTTATGTCCAGAATATATAAAGAAGTACTAAAATTTAATAAAAAAGTACAAAGAACCCAATTAAAAATAGTTGAACATACACTTCACAAAGGATGATATGACAATGTCCAATAGGCAGACAAAATGGTGATTAACATTATTAGTTATCAGATAAACGCAAGATAAAGCCACAATAAAATATGACTATACACCTACCAGACTGACTAAAATTTTTTAAAACTGTTGTCCACATCAAGTGTTGGTGAGGATTTGGAACAACTGATCTCTATCACTTTGCTGGTGAGACTGTAAAATTGTGCACATATTGTGGAAAACAGTATGGCAGTTCTTTATATGTTAAATATGCATTTACCCCATGATCCAGCAATTTCATCCACAGGAGTTTACCAAAAAGAAATGAAGGTGTAAGCCCAAAAATAGAATTGTAAATAATTTTCATATATCCACATGTACATAATAGCCAAGGATCGAAAGCGACCAAAGTGACCTCCTATAGGAGAATGGATAAACAATTTTTAGTACTTTTATATGTTAAAATATTACTCAGAAATAAAATTAATTATTGGCATGTACACAAACATGGATATATCTTATAAACGTTATGATTTTGAACAATTTTTGCTGAGATATAGTTCACATACAACAAAAGTCACCAATGTAATATGTGTAATTCAGTGGTTTTTGGTATATCACAAAGTTGTGACATGACTGTCACTATATAATTCTTCTGAGTAATATTTTAATTTTTTTTTTGAGACAGAGTCTCGCTCTGTCACCCAGGCTGGAGTGCAGTGGCGCGATCTCGGCTCACTGCAAGCTCCGCCTCCCGGGTTCACGCCATTCTCCTGCCTCAGCCTCTCCGAGTAGCTGGGACTAAGGCGCCTGCCACCGCGCCCGGCTAATTTTTTGTGTTTTTTTAGTAGAGATGGGGTTTCACCGTGGTCTCGATCTCCTGACCTCGTGATCCGCCCGCCTCGGCCTCCCAAAGTGCTGGGATTACAAGCGTGAGCCACCGCGCCCGGCCTATAATTCTTTATAATTCTAGAAGATTTCCATCACCAAGAAAAGAAACCTAATGCCAATTATCAATCATTCTTTGCTTCTCTTAACTCGACCCTCAGGTGATAATGACTCTTTATGTATTTCCCTGTTATGGAAATTTTATATAGATGGAATCATACAGTAAGTGCCTTTTGTGTCTGGCTTCTTTCACTAAGCATAATATTTTCAAGGTTCATCCATGTTGTAGTCTGTATCAGTATTTCACTCTCTTTTACTGCTCAATAATATTACACTGTATATGGATATACCACATTCATCAACTGATGGACATTGGGGTTGTTTCAACTTTCGTTTATTATGAATAATTCTGCTTCTTGGTAATCTCTATATATTCTTTGGATAAATATCCATTCAGTCTTTTGCTCATTTTAAATTCAGTTATTCCCTTTTATTATTGAATGATGAGCTCTTTATATATTCAAGGTACTAGATACTTAAGAGATAAATGATTTAAAAATATTTTTTCATCCTCTGGGTTTCTTTCAATGCCGTCACTTCTTCACCAGCACTCATTTCTGTCTGTCTTGTTTACTTTATTTATGGTTTTTAAAAGTACAGGGTCTCACTTTGTCACCAAGGCTGGAGTGTAATTATGTGATCATAGCTCACTGTAACCTCTAACTCATGGGCTCAAATGATCCTCCCACCTCAGTAGCTAAGACTACAGGTGTGAGTCACCATGCCCAGTTATGTCTTGTTTACTTTAGCCTTCCTAGTAGAAGGGAAGTGATATCTCATTTTTTATTTGCATTTCTCTAATGACTAATGACATTGAGCATCCTTGAATATGCTTATTGGCATTTGTATATCTTTTTAGGAGAAATATGTATTCAGATCCATTGCAAAGTTTTGATTGGATTATTGTCTTTTTAATTTTGAGTTGTAAGAGTTCTTACTATATTTGGAACACAAGCTTCGTTACAGATACATGATTTGCAAATATCATCTGCCATTTTGTAGGTTGTTCTTCACTTTCTTGGTGGTATCATTTGCAGCTCAAACGTTTTATTGTTCATGAAGTCCAATCTGTTTTTTTCTTCAGTCACTTGTGCTTTTGATGTCATAGCTAAGAAACTACTACATAATCCAAGGTCATGAATATTTACTTTTATGTTTTATTTCTAAGCATTTTATACTTTTACCTCATATTTATGTCTATGATATATTTGGGTTTAATTTTATAGCGGTATGAGGTAGCCATCTAAATTCATCCTCTTGTATGTGAATATCCAGTTGTGCCAGCACCATGTTTTGAATTTCAGTCTTTTGCCATTGAGTTTTCTTGGCATCCTGGTGAAAAATACATCGACCATAACATAAAGGTTTATTTCCAGACTCTGAATTATGTTCTTTTAATCCATATTTCTATTTCTATGGCAGTACCACATCAACTTAATCATTGTAGCTTTGCAGGAGGTTTTGAAATCAGGAATTATGTCTTCCAACTGAGTTCGTTTTCAACATTGTTTTAGCTACTATGGGTCCTTTGAGTTTCCATATCAATTTTAGGATTATCTTGACAACTTCTAAAAAGAAGTCAACTGCGGATCTGATAGGAATTTCTTTGAATCTGTAGATCAATTTGGGGATTATTGCCATCTTAACCAAATTAAATCTTATAATCCATGAGCACAGGATATTGCTCCATTTATTTATATATTTTAACTGCTTTTGACAATGTCTTGTAGTTTTAGTGTACAAGCCTTGCACTTCTTTTGTTAAACTCATCTCTAAGTATTTTGTATCTTATTGTAAATGAATTGCTTACTTAATTTCATCTTTTGCTATTTCATGGTTAGTGTGAAGAAATATAATTAATTTTTGTATATTGGTAATGCATTATTCAACGTTGCTGAAATTGCTTTTAGCTTTGGTTAGAAATTCCAATCCAGTGTTGAATGGAAGTGGCAAAAGAATACATCCTTATCTTGTTCGTGAGTTGGAAAGCTTAGAGTCTCTCATAATTGAATATGATGTTTTCTATAGATTTTCTGTAGATGCTCTTTATCAGGATGAGGACATTTTCTCTCATTCCTATTTTTTACAGTGTTTTTGTATAATGAAAAACATTGAATTTCTTTTTTTTTTTCAGACGGAGTCTCACTCTGTCGCCCGGGCTGGAGTGCAGTGGCACGATCTCGGCTCACTGCAAGCTCCGCCTCCCGGGTTCACGCCATTCTCCTGCCTCAGCCTCCCCGAGTAGCTGGGACTACAGGCGCCCGCCACCACGCCCAGCTAATTTTTTGTATTTTTAGTAGAGACGGGGTTTCACCGTGGTCTCGATCTCCTGACCTCGTGATCCGCCCGCCTCGGCCTCCCAAAGTGCTGGGATTACAAGCGTGAGCCACCGCGCCCAGCCAAAACATTGAATTTCTAATTAAAAATTAGCAAAATGATTCTAATATTTATGTGAAATGTAAAGAAAATAGAATAGCCAAAAAAATAAAAAGAACAAAGCTAGAGTAGTTATACTACCTGATTCAAAATTTACTCTACAGCTACAGTAATCAGGAGAGTAAGGTATTAGTGTAAGGACAGACAGTGGAACATCTAGGAAGTTTAGAAAAATACCAGTTATATATGGTCAATTAATTTGTTAAAATCATCAAAATGTTCACTTAAAATGGGTGAATTTTATTTTAAGTAATTTTTACTTCCTTAAAGTTGGTTTAAAAACAAAACGATAGGTTGAAGTTATTTCTCTCTCTGTCTCTGTCTCTGTCTCTCTCTCTCTCTCTCTCTCTTTCTCTGTGTGTGTGTGTGTGTGTAAATAATTTTAACAGCTACATCGGATTTGTGTTGTATTTTTTACTTGATTGGAACTACATTGATGTAGGATGTTTAGATATTTTCTACTAAAAGCAATACTATATTTGAATATCCTTGCACATGAATCTTTGCACATTGGTAAAGTTGTCTTTTTAATGGAATTATCTATATATGGTAAATTTCTAGTTATAGAATTGTTCAGTCAATGACCATATATAATTTTTATGCATATGGCCAAACTTATCCACAGCAAGTTCATACCAATTTATACTGGAATCAGCAGCATATCAGTTCACTTACTTCCTCATCCTTCCACCAATAAAATGGTGAGAGGCAATTATTGAGTCTGTTTTAATTTGTATTTGATTAACAATGAAAT
The DNA here is from genome assembly GCF_009828535.3 of Hylobates moloch. NCBI lineage: Eukaryota > Metazoa > Chordata > Mammalia > Primates > Hylobatidae > Hylobates > Hylobates moloch. The sequence goes on along the minus strand of NW_026652282.1, from coordinate 96,198,498 downwards.
CAAACAAGTTTATACCATTTTTTGGTCATCGGTATTTTTTTCTTTTTCTGTTTTTGCAAATTGTCCATACATGCCTTTTGGACATTTTTCCATTGACTTAATTTTTATCTCTTGGATTTATAATAATAGTTTTTTGCATGTACAATATTGGTATAACATTGGTCATTTGCATTTGAGTCTTGCTGATTTTCTTTTTTGGACACACATCACAAAGCTGCTTAGCATGTTCATATACTGTAATCCATCAGTCATTTTCTTTCATTGTTTTTGCATTTAAAGCCATGCTTAGAAGGTCTATTGCCCTCTTCTTTATATAAAAATATTCACCAATATTTTCTGGTTCTTTACAATTTTCATCTTTAAATTTTTGTCTTTTTATTCCACCTGGAACTTGTCTGGATATATCATGTTAGGAAGGGTTTTACTTTTTGTCAAATATTTAATTAGTTCTTACAGCACCACATACTAAATGATCCTCCCTTTCCCCACTGATTTTAAGCTATTTTTAGCATATATTTCAAACTTGCATGTATTCGAGTCTGTTTGGGGCCTTTCTAGTCCATTCCAGAATTTTGTTCTTGCAACAACATGATTTTAAGTGTTTTCTTCCCTTTTATGGTATGTTTTGAAGGCCTGTCACTAATTTGTATTATTCTTAAAAATATTTCCTGACACTTGTCATTTATAGTTTCAAATATACTTAATTATTTCAAATTTGTGCATCCATTAGTAATATTGTTGGGTCTTTGTTATGAGTCTAGCACATTATAGGTTAATATCTCAGAACTGTCCTCTGTGTGTGTATGTGTGTGTATTTAAAGTGAAGGAGATTATTTTTGTTATATTTTATAACTTTTATTTCTGATATATGAGAAAGCTGTTGACCTTTCATATTTAATTTATACACAGTACTTCAACAAATTAAATGTAATGGCTCTTTTATTTCTATGTGTGTTTTCCTGGTATGCAGTCACATTATCTGCAACTAATGATAATTGATAGTTATACTTCTTATTTATTTATTTAATCTTAGTATGTTGACAAGAATGTCCAGCATATTACATATTAATATCTAATAACCAAAATGCCACCATATCCCATTATCTTTTCTCTTCTCTTACTTAATGGGAGTGGTTGTAGTCCTTCTTATATAAGTTATTTTTTATTTTATGTTTAGAATATATATTTTATTGTGTCAAGAATGATTCCGTCTAATCTGTGTAAAATTTAACTGCTTTTAACTAAGAATTGATTTGGAATTTTATCAAATAGGTTTTTAGTGTCACTCAACATTATTACTTGTTTCTTCTCTCTGTGATAATGTTTAAATTAAACATAGTAAATCAGACTTCCCTATATTTTACCATTCATGCTATTCTTCTAAAAAATGTCTTGAATTTTTTAGTCTGTTAAATTGGTAATACATTTTAAGGACTATAAAGGGATAACCTTGACTTTGAAACATATGGTGAAACAACAGATTATAAATATAATTGCCATTATCTTTTATGGAAATGCATAATCTGAAAGGTTGCTGGGTGAGGTTTTGACCTGTAAAAGGCAAGAGGAAATCTTTGCTATATTGCCCTTCTTATCTGTCCTTGTGTATTTTTTTAATCTATCAGGAAGTGCTCTATTAAAGTATTTTCACTCATGTATATGCTGTTTTACAAGTCCTCTTGGGGGTGCAATGCATATTTTTATGCCTATCAATGCTCACATATGTGCATGCTATGTAAACTATTTTTTGTCACTTAGAACGTAAACATTTCTCTTCTCCTTTAGCTTATCAGTGTTGCTGTCCAACTGATTCCGGGCCCCACTAGAACATTTTGGGGTTTGCTAGGTTACACATTTCTATTTATCCTGTTGAATGGCTGTTTGTACTTCTTCTTCCAAGTCCTGGAAAACAAGAGAATCAAAAACCAACAGAAGTTACTATAACGAACACAAATGTTACTATAATGAACACAATGAAGGTTACTGTGGGAACATAGGACTCTGTCCCTTACCATCAACTCAGTTCCTTTTCAACTCTGTCCCATTCTCATCTGTCAATCAGATTCCCACTCGTGTATTTATTCTTTTGTAATAAAACTGAAATAAAATGATTAAATCATTCAGTTAGTTTTCTAAGCTTCCGTCAAGTACCATGATTATTTAGGCTTTTAGTTTGTTCAAACAGCAAGTTTCTTTTTAAGTGTTCTTAAGAAAGTTTGCATTTAAAAGTGGTTAACTTTATAAGGAAAATGACTAAACATCCTGACATGTAGCATATTGCTTCAACACACACTTGTTGTTTTTCTCCCTCTAGATTTTATTCCAAGTATTCACCTTAGTGATATTGGATGAGTCCCACTTGAGCAGTAAGTGATTATATTCTTAGTGTGGCAAATTATTAAAAAGGAAGAAATTTCAACGTGGTATCTTTCTTTGTAATCATCTATGCATTTTCTTAATCCAAAATAGTGTTTTCTGTTAAGATCTTTGTAAGAGCTTCCATTATAAAGTATTAGTCACAAAATATGACTTAGAGATAAATACAAGAAGTATTAATATACATCAATTTCACATTCATAAAGCAAAATAAACTGTTTCTAATGACAAATTTTAAAATGAGGCAAAATAATGCAGTAAATATATATCTTTTGTGAGCTTCTAAGTCTGCCTACAACAAATGCTATAATATATAATCCAACGAGGTAATTAATCAGATTTAAAATAAATATTAGGCTTATTTTTACCAGTTGCCATATTTCTATGTTGTACATTTAGAACTTCAAGTACAACAGAAATAATAAGTCACTGTGTATGAGGAGCAATTAATGTTCCTTGTTTCTCATGTTTTCCAAGATTTTCAAGTGGTGCTGGAGTAAATTGAATCAGTAATATTTTTTGATACCTTCTTATCATATACTTGATTTTGTCAATAAAGTAGGGATAATATAACATTTGTTTGGTTAATGACAATGTGCATCAAAGTTAAAAAACAAATTCTTGTAAGGTGGTTTTGTTGAAATTTGACTTCAGTTTGAAAAAATTCAGAAACACCTGGAAGTAGATCTATAAAGTACTTTTATCAGTAGACGGAAAGATGGTTTTGTTGGTGCTGTAATGGTGCAATGTAAGAAAACTGCAATTTAAATTCAAACAGACTTTTCTACAGCTTATTTGCCCTAACAATGATTATTTCTGAATTTAATTACTTAGTATCAAAGAATGATCACAGGAATTAATTCTGCAACATCAATACGAATTACTTTTTCTTTTGAAGGGTTAGCTGGAATCCTAAATGTAAGTCATTTATAATAACACTTCCATGGGTTTTCCAAAGAATGGACATAGAACAGTATGACTATAAATAAGCAAACTATCTCTCATTTAGTATACTTAATGATTCTTTATTCCTTTACACATTAAGCTTTTTATTTAGTGTTCCTCGAATTGTATTTTGCAATTCACTTGCATTAGAATCATTTAAGATATCAGTTAAAGTGAAGATTCCTGGGTCCTACATCAGATGGACTAAATCAGGATCTCAAGTTGTGGGAATCTCCTTTTTTTTTCTGATCTCAGGATGATTCTGAGACTCAGTTAAGTTTGTGAACCACTGTCTTAAGGGTAAGTGTTTTGACAATATCCTGTATGCATTCTTCTTGAGGAAACTCAACCACACTCATTCATATGCTGATGGCACCAAAAGCTGTATCTGTAGCAAAAATCTCTTCTGCAATCCACACCTGCATATAGACCTGATTATCTCATGTAACTGAGACCTAATGTTACAAAGTGATTGCTTTATTTTTCCACCTTACCCACAACACACACAGACACACACACATACACATGCCCCCTCCCTCTTTACCTGTTCTCCTTCTTTTGAAGCCTAATGCCAACCAAGCACTACAGCATTATGTCAACCATATCCACTTAATTAAGCCCCGTGAATTTTACCTTTTATATGTTTTTTATTCATCTACCTTCCTCTTCGTTCTTATTGCCCCTGTCTTATTAATGGCCACTATTATCTCTTGTTAGACAACATTAACATCTTCCTTACTACTTTTCCTACTTCCCCTTGGGCCCCCTCCAAACTTTTCTCCATGCAACAGCAGTGAGAGTAATCATTCTAAAATACAAATATGATCATGTAACTTCCCTGCTTAAACTCCTCCTCATTGGTCCCCTATAATCAATAAGATAATGTCCACATTTATTAAACTCTCATGCTACTCTTTATGATAATGGTTATCTCTCTAATCATTTTTCCTACCACTCTTCCTTCTCCACGTAGGCACATTTTATCCCAGTTTTAGAGAACTAATAAGTTTCAGTTTAAGAAACAAGCTGTCCCATCCCTTTCCTCCAAAGACTGTATCAAGCCATCATGAAAATTTTCGTTGATTTATTTGTCTCCTCCTCTAGATTTAGTTTGTTCATCTCTATATCCCTAGTACCAAGCACAGTTCCCAGTACATAGTATAAGTTCAAAATTTTTTGTCGAGTGAATATATAAATAATGGGTAACATAATATTGATTTGTATATATTAGTAATATGCAACATAATATAGTGCTGCAACATACCCATTCTGGGAACAGAACTTTTAGGTTACATTCTGGCTTTGCAGCTTGCTATGTGACCTCAAACAATTTACTTAAGCATGTCTGTGCTTTAGGTCCTTAATCTTTAAAGTAGTTATAATAATAGAATCTACCTCCTAAGATTCTTGTGAAGATTAAATAAGAAAATAAATTGTTAGAAAACTATCTGGCACACAGCAAGTAGTCCATAAGTGCTAGCAATTATTTTTACTTCTTTCATGCTTCAAGAATTATTCCTCACTTCTGAGAGAGCTCATCATTTTATTCATTTCAAAAATTTATGTTTCTCCTCTCAGCCATCAGCTTGGAAGAGTCACATTTGTTTTAGTCTAACTGTAATGGATGTCTCTCCAGACCCTCTGTCATTTTAAAGGTTCTTTCCTGGATCTTCTCTAACTCTGACATTGGTAGATATGTTGACCAGAATTTTAAACTATATTCTTGATGAGTTTATAGACTCAAAAGGAAAATACATTTTGTTTCTACAAAATTTCCTCAAAATAGTCAACATTTTTCTTGCCTTGGTAACTACATCAACACTTTTAGGCAATATCTTCAGGAAACAGTTTACCAGAACTTCAAGATCATAGTAATTTCCTGGAAGTATAATTGACAGCTCTAACCCCACAGCTCAAATCCTGTGTTTGAATAAGAGTTCTGCTGACAACAGAAGGAATTTTTGTTATTTATTGTAAAGAAAATTAATAAATGGTTCGGCCTTGGGGCAGACTTATACCAATATAATATTATTTCTCACTTCGTTGATTCTTAAAAAGATTTGTTAAGGGCAGCAAATAAGCTTTACAAGATGAGGGAAATGGGACTTTTATATACATTTGTATGTATCAGATTTTATATGATTTATAGGTTTTGAATTCTTATTTTGTTTTGGCTAGTTTAGACTGTAGATTATCATCTCAAAGAGTTCAAAAACAATAATTTTTTTAGTAAATACTGTACCTTGTTTACAGTTAAGCAATAACACTTTGAATAAAACGTTTGAAGGGATAGTTCAACTTTTTCCAAAACAAATTAAAGAATGAGAATTTTATAGATAGAAAAGATGTCAAAAGTCATCTATCCCAATATACAAACATATAAAAACCGGACACCAGAAAAGATCTGTGACTTAACTGATTTCACACAGCTGGGCAAATGTCAAGATAGAACTGCTAAATTTTTTTTTTCTCTTTTTTTTTTATTATTATACTTCAGGTTTTAGGGTACATGTGCACAATGTGCAGGTTTGTTACATATGTATCCATGTGCCATGTTGTTTTGCTGCACCCATTAACTTGTCATTTAGCATTAGGTATATCTCCTAATGCTGTCCCTCCCCCTCCCCCCACCCCACAACAGTCCCCGGAGTGTGATGTTCCCCTTCCTGTGTCCATGAGTTCTCATTGTTCAATTCCCACCTATGAGTGAGAACATGCAGTGTTTGGTTTTTTGTCCTTGCGATAGTTTACTGAGAATGATGTTTTCCAGTTTCATCCATGTTCCTACAAAGAATATGAACTCATCATTTTTTATGGCTGCATAGTATTCCATGGTGTATATGTGCCACATTTTCTTAATCCAGTCTATCGTTGTTGGACATTTGGGTTGGTTCCAAGTCTTTGCTATTGTGAATAGTGCCACAATAAACATACGTATGCATGTGTCTTTATAGCAGCATATATACTGGGTATATACCCAGTAATGGGATGGCTGGGTCAAATGGTATTTCTAGTTCTAGATCCCTGAGGAATCGCCACACTGACTTCTACAATGGTTGAACTAGTTTACAGTCCCACCAACAGTGTAAAAGTAGAACTGCTAAATTTTATGGGAGGTCATTGTTTCTGACTGGGCTCTTGCACTAGGCCCAAGCAGACCAGACCAAATCAGAATGAAGTCACTTGTGCTGAGTGCCATGTAATCAAACTAAACTTTGAAATGGGCTAGTTTTTTTTTTTTTTTTTTTTAAGCCAGGAGATTCCAGTTAACCTGAGTCAGCATAAAAAGGAAGACCCCTATTTTTAACTCCAGAAGGAAAGTAACTTAGAAACGATCAATCCACTTTTTATTCCGTTTTTGCTTTTTTCAGCTACTTTCTTCCTATAAAACCAACCTCCTCTACTCAGTCCCTCAGAATACACATTTCATTTTATAGACTGAGGTGTTGCCTTATTCTAGAATCACAAGTAAAAGCCAATTAGATCTTTAAACTAAATTTGTTGAAATTTTGTCCGTTGACAGAACTTATTTGTGCTCACACTCAGTTTATTGTTTTAACTTTTGTGGGTACATAGTAGGTGTATATATTTATGGGGTACATGAAATGTTTTTATACAGGCATGCAATTCATAATAATCACATCATGGAGAATGAGGTATCCATTCCCTCAAGCATTTATCCTTTGTGTTAGTAACAATCCAATTATACTTTTTGTTATTTTTAAATGTACAACTGCTATTATTGATTATAGCCACCCTGTTGTGCTATCAAATACTAGGTCTCATTTATTCTTTCTAACTACTTTCTGTACCCACTAACCATCCCCATCTCCCCTCCACTTTCCCACTACCCTTCCCAGCCTTTGAATTTATTGTATTTTGTTAAACAGCAATAATTAATTAAATTACTTTATTATAATAGAAAATTTTTATAATTATAAAACAACAAAGAATAATTGGCATGAAGGCTAGAATGCTAAACTACAGGTTAAAATGATGAAGGTGGGGTAATTATATCAATAGGGTTTTATAATTAAGAATGGAGGTTTATATTTTGTTAAGGGCTCCAAAGTCACAAGTAAACTCAATGGATACAAAATAATATTCATACAACCTCAAAAGCTGTACTGAATTGGACTTGCTTTTGGGAAGACAAACATGTATATGTAGGGGCAATACATATAATTAATTAATTAATATAATTAATACATATAATTAATTTTGAAATTGCAAAAGAAAGTTTGTTCTTTAAAGGAATCTAATAAAAATATGCTACAAGTAACAATCGTCTTATAAAATGAGCAACTACCCTCTAAATGTGTGTTTCTAAAATTGTGGTCTGCTAGCCATCTACATAAGAATCATAGAGGAATCGTTTAAAATGATCAGTTTCCTAGACCCTCATCACAGACCTCATCTCAGAACTGCAAAATAAGAATTAATGGGGACAGGGCCTGAGATCTGCATTTTATGGCCACTACACCCCCCACGTCACCTTGATTCTCTAGCAATATAATGTTTGAATGTCACTCTATTCATATATTTTTTTTTTTGAGACGGAGTCTTGCTCTGTCGCCCAGGCTGGAGTGCAGTGGTGCAATCTCTGCTCACTGCAAGCTCCACCTCCCGGGTTCACACCATTCTCCTGCCTCAGCCTCCCGAGTAGCTGGGACTACAGGCGCCCGCCACCGCGCCAGGCTAATTTTTTGTATTTTTAGTAGAGACGGGGTTTCACCGTGTTAGCCAGGATGGTCTCGATCTCCTGACCTCGTGATCCGCCCGCCTCGGCCTCCCAAAGTGCTGGGTTTACAGGCGTGAGCCACCGTGCCCGGCCTACTATATTCATATTATCAGAGTGAAAACTCCACTAAAAATGCTGAAGAAGGTAACTTCTATTTAACTCAATTTATGTCAGTGAAAATTATCTTTCTTTTCTCATTCCTTGTTGATAATTTTTTATTTTATTATTATACTTTAAGTTTTAGGGTACATGTGCACAATGAGCAGGTTTGTTACATATGTATCCATGTGCCGTATTGTTTTGCTGCACCCATTAACTCGTCATTTAGCATTAGGTATATCTCCAAATGCTATCCCTCCTCCCTCCCCCTACCCCACAACAGTCCCTGGAGTGTGATGTTCCCCTTCCTGTGTCCATGTGTTCTCATTGTTCAATTCCCACCTATGAGTGAGAACATGCGGTGTTTTGTTTTTTGTCCTCGTGATAGTTTGCTGAGAATGATGGTTTCCAGCTTCATCCATGTCCCTACAAAAGACATGAACTCATCATTTTTTATGGCTGCATAGTATTCCATGGTGTATATGTGCCACATTTTCTTAATCCAGTCTATCGTTGTTGGACATTTGGGTTGATTCCAAGTCTTTGCTATTGTGAATAGTGCTGCAATAAACATACGTGTGCATGTGTCTTTATAGCAGCATGATTTATAATCCTTTGGGTATATACCCAGTAATGGGATGGCTGGGTCAAATGGTATTTCTAGTTCTAGATCCCTGAGGAATCGCCACACTGACTTCCACAATGGTTGAACTAGTTTACAGTCCCACCAACAGTGTAAAAGTGTTCCTATTTCTTCACATCCTCTGCAGCACCTGTTGTTTCCTGACTTTTTAATGATGGCCATTCTAACTAGTGTGAGATGGTATCTCATTGTGGTTTTGTTTTGCATTTCTCTGATGGCCAGTGATGATGAGCATTTTTTCATGTGTTTTTTGGCTGCATGAATGTCTTCTTTGGAGAAGTGTCTGTTCATATCCTTTGCCCACTTTTTGATGGGGTTGTTTGTTTTTTTCTTGTAAATTTGTTGGAGTTCATTGTAGATTCTGGATATTAGCCTTTTGTCAGATGAGTAGTTTGTTAACTACCTCGGAAAATACAGCATGCTGAGCAAATCTTTGTTATTGCCATGGACTTGGTAACACCTTGGGGCTGACCTTTGATATTTTACTACTGTTCAGAATGAGAGATAATGGAGCTGAATCTGTTTACCAAAGGCATGTCCTAGAATCCATGTAGAAAGTCTCATACCTATACTTAGTTTTATTTGAAAATTTCAAATATATAATAAAACAAAGATAATTTAGAACTTGCTTTGCGTTTTCAAAGTGAACATGTCCCCAACCCCAAGATTCTGATATGTCTCCCTCATCTCTCTCTTCCTCTTACGGCCCTTCTGTCTTGAGAATCACTTCTCTAGAATTAGAAAGTCTTCTCCCCACTTTAAAACATCTCCAGCCACTTCTTCTGCAGCTGCTCTGTGTTTTTCACTAATTTAGTTTAAAAAATTATTTCCTTAACTTAAAATCATATTAGTTGGCTTTGCACTTGTGATACTTTTCTATATCACGCTTGTTTAAAGTGGGCATGACTGCTTATGAAAACCCTGTTATCAGATGTCAGTGGGAATGTCTTCAGTTTCAACTTTACTGCATAAGAACAAGAAAACAGAAAGCAACAATACAATCTGAAATAATCCTCTTGGGATCATGTACAATTATAGAAAAATATTGTTTGCATGTTTAATGTATGATATTTCAGGGTACTGGAAACATTAGTTTTATTGGAACAATCCATTGTGTTATCAATTAGTATAATTCAGATTTATAGAATTTTCCCCTCCAATGTGCTTAATACACCAGTTAAAATTTAGAATTATTGCTTAAAACATTAAAAATTATAATATACTATAGAACAACTTTTGTTGTATAGTTCTGAATTTAATACGAGAATGTATTTTGTAATCGTCATAACAATTGGTATCCGAGATAGTTCCACCACCTCAAAAACTTCCCTTATGCTGCCCCTTTGTAACCAAAGCCTTTTCCCACTCTTAAACCCCGGAAACCATTGATCTGCTTTCTGTTACTATAGTTTTGCCTTTTCTAAAATGTCATATAAATGGATTCATACAAAATATATAACCCTTTGAAACTGGGTTCTCTCAGCATAATAACTTTGAGATTTATTCATGTTGTTTTATAGATCAATAGTTCAGACCTTTTAATTGCCATACTGCTGCTTGTTTCTCCATTCTGTTTACTTTTTAAAGGACATTAGTGTTGTTCCTAGTTTGTTGATTATGTATCAAGCTACTATGGACATTTGTGTACAAGTTTTTATATGGACATATTTTCATTTATCTTGGTTTTATACTTAGGAGTGGATTGTTGGACAAAGTGATAATTCTTTAAAATTTTGGGAAACTGTCATACTATTTTCCAAAGTGGCTGCCCCCATTACATTCCTACCATAGGTGTATGAAAGGTCCAAATTCTTCCCACTCTCATCAACACCTATACGTGATTTATGTAAACACAAGTTTTCGTTTCTCTAATGTAAATACTTAGAGTACCATTTCTGTGTCACTCGGTAATTGTGCATTTCAGTTTACAAGAAGTCCCTTTCCAGAGTGGCTATACCATTTTGCATTCCTACCAGCAATGTAGGAGTCTTCTAGTTGCTCTGCATCTTCACAAGCATTAAGTATTTTCAGTTTTTTTTCCATTCTGATAAGTGTGTAGTGATATCACATTTTGGATTTAATTTGCATTTCCCTGAGGACTAATTACATTGAACTTCTTTTCTTGTGCTTCCTTGTCATCCGTATAGCTTATTAGTGAAATATCTGTTTAAATCATCTTCACATTGTTTTATTGGTTTATTTGTTTTCTGAACATTGACTGTTGAGAGTTCTTTATATATTCCAGATAGAAGTCCTTTGTTTGATATGAGGTTCACAAATATTTTCTTTCAGGCACTGGCTTGTCATTTCAACCTCTTAAAAGTGTCTTTTTGCAGGAAAAAAAGGTTAATTTTTGACAAAGTCTAATTTATCATTTTATAATGGATCATGCTTTTGCGGCCATATTTAAGAACTCTACCTAACCCAAAGTCATAAATATTTTCTTGTACAGTTTCTTTTAACAGTGTTTGGAGTTTTTTGTTTTACATTTATATCTATGATCCATTTCTAGCTAATTTTTGTGTAAGATGTGAGGTATAGCTTGAGGTTCACTTTATTTGCATATGGATGTTCAATTTTTCCAACACCATTTGTGGATAAAGGCTTTCCCTTCTCCATTGAATTGAAATCAATTGAGGCAAAATGGTGCATAAGGAGCCCTACAGTCTTTCCTCCCAGCAAGACATTCATAACTTTAAAAATTATTTTTTAAAAAAATAACCATTTAAAGTCTATGGAAATTGTCTTAAGGTAATACAGGAAGTAGAAAAAAAGTCAATTTAAAAAATCTACTAAATCTTGCTAAGAACAGTGCGAGTCCATGATCAAGTGGAATTTGTCTTAGAAATGCAGACTTATCGACTATAGACACCCTGCACTCAAATTCTAGGTCTTATTCATTCTATTTCTTTTTGTAACCATTAACCATCCCCACCTTTCCTACCAGCCACTGACTACCCTTCCCAGCCTCTGGTAACCATGCTTCTACTCTTTATGTTCATGAGTTCAATTGTTTTGATTTTTAGATCCCACAAATAAATGAGAACACGTAATGTTTGTCTTTCTGTGTCTGGCTTATTTCACTTAACATAATGATCTCCAGTTCCATCCATGTTATTGCAAATGATTGGATAGCATTATATTTTGTGGCTGAGTAGTACTGCATTGTGTATGCGTACCACATTGACTTTATCCATTCTATGTACCCACAAAAATTAAAAATTAAAAAATTAAAATAGAAATGTATGTACATTTGATTTAACATGTAAAATGTGAATCATCTTAACGCATCACATTTAAAAAATACAAAAATCACATGATTATCTCAATAGATGTAGAAAAAGCATTTGGCAAAGTTCAACACAAGTTCATGATGAAAACACTCAAATATGTACTTTAAGTTCACTGAGGTTGGTTGTGCAGATTAATGATTTCCATCAAATTTGGGAAAATTTGGGGCCTTGAATTTTTCTTCCCCTCCTTTCTTTCCTCTCTTCCAATTATGTGGGTGATGATATGCTTAATGGTGTCCCACAGTTCTTTAGGGCTCTATTCATTTTTCTTCATCCTTTTTCCCTCCTTTTCTTCTGAGTGGGTATTCTCAATCGATGTCTTTGAGTTCATTGATTCTTCTGTAAACTCAGATCTACTCTTGAGCCCCTCTGGTGCATTTTTCATTTCAGTTATTGTAATTTTTGACTCCATAATTTCCATTTGGCTCATTTTTTATAATTTGTGTGTCTTTGTTGATATGCTCTCTTTGGTCAGTTACCCTTCTCACGCACCTATTTAGTTCTTTACAAGTACTGCCCTTTAGTTCTTTGAATATATTTAAAGCTGATTTAAAGTTTGCCTAGTCAGTAAAACTTCTGGGTGTCCTCAGAGACAGTTAATATATATTATGCTTTTCCCCTTGTGTCTGAGTCTTATTTTCCTGTCCTTTACATGTCTTGTGAATTTTTTGTTGTTGAAATTGCATATATTAAATAATATAATATAGCAGTTCTGTAATTCACATTCCTCCCTTCCAGGGTTTGTTGTTTTTGATGTTTGTTATTAGCTTTGTTTTTTGTTTGTGGGGTTTTTTTTTTGTGTGTGTGACTTTCTTAGACTAACTCCGTAAAGTTTATGTTTTTGTCTCGAGTAGCTACTGGAATATTTGCTTAGTTATTTTCATAGCTATCTAGTGATTGGACAGATATTTCCTTAAATGGTTAGAACCAGTGTATCTATCTCCACTAATTGCTAAATGGCTCTGTGTATGTGTGTTGGAGCATCTTTCTAATTCCAAGGTAGGAATCTTGCCTCCTTCCCTTAACTTTTACTTCCTACTTGCAAAGAGCCTCCAGGTCAGTCAGAAGTGAGAGATTTGGGCCTTTTCAGGTCTTCCTTGAACATGTGCACAGCCCAACATATGTGCATGGTCTTCTAGGGTCCTAAGAATATTTTGGAATTTTTTGAAGCCCCCTACATCTCATTCCCCATGTTTTAAAGTTTTTGTTTGTTTGTTTTTTGAGAGAGAGAGTCTCACTCTGTTGCCCAGGCTGGAGTACAGTGACGTGATCTTGGCTCACTGTAACCTCTGCCTCCTAGGTTCAAGTGATTCTCCTGCCTCAGCCTCCCAAGTAGCTGGGACTACAGGCGTGCATCACCATGCCTGGCTAATTTTTTGTATGTTTAGTAGAGACAGGGCTTCACCATGTTGGCCAGGCTGGTCTCGAACTCTTGACCTCAAGTGATCAGCCTGCCTTGGCCTCCCAGAGTGTTGGGATTACAGGCATGAGCCACCACCCCAGTCTTTAAAGTTTTTAAAATCTGTTCTTGTTTGCCATATTATCACCATGTCACGCAGTTGTGATGTTAGACAATTGTCTCTGATTGCTTTTCGACATATGCTTTCAGGGAAAGGGCTGTTTGCACTGAGAAATCTTTGAGTTAGGTAACATAAATACAACTCCTGTGAGTGAGAGCATGAGGGTACTACCTCACAGGTCAAATAATAACAGTTCTCTAGGAATGGGGCCTGTTAGGGAGCACCAAACTCCATATTCCCTTCTCCAGTGGTTTCTAGGCCACTGATTGTCATAGCTACCATAATTGCAAGGCTGTTGGTTTTCAAGGCTACCATAGAACTGGGGAGAAGCAGGTTGAAAAGGGGCATGTTAAAATGGCACAAAATTATTCTTACCAAGATACACTCATTTTTCTTCTATAAATACACCTTAGATGGATACAAATCTTTCTCTAATTTTCAGATTTCTGAAATAGTTAATTTTGATAATCTTTGCCTGTGCCTTCATTGCCTTTATAGAGGAGAAGTTTTTCAGATCCCACCATTACATGGACGAATAAGTGGCTATTTCTGTTTTTTTTGTTTGCTTGTTTGTTTTTTGTTTTTTGTTTTGCTATTGATCATGTTTTGTAATATTTTTATTTTTCTTGCTGTATTTTTCAGTTCTAAAAGATACATTTGATTTTTTTGTCTTTTGTTTCTCTTCTGAGACTTTCTGTCTTTCCAACCCTCTTAAGAGTAGTTGCACTTACTTTATGGAGTATGGTTATAATAGCTGCTATAGTGTTGAATAATTGCAACATTTGATTCATCTCAGAGCTGATGTCTGTTTATTGTGTTTTCCCTGGAGAATTTGTCAGAATTTCATAATCTTTGTATATTTAGTAATTTTAGATTGTATTTTGGGCATTGTTGATATTTTAAGTTTTGAGGTATGTAAATAAATCCTATGAAGTTTTTTTTAAACAATTGAGCCAGTTATATATAGTCCTCATGTTTCAACTTGCCTTCACTTCGCTGGGGTTCCAATATATATTCAGTTTTGAAAGCTTTAGCAGTACTATTTAGATCTTTCCACTGTGTGCACCACCCAGGGGTCAGTGTGAGACCTTTGGTATACTATGTATTATTATATCAATGTTTACAGAATTTGGATATGAGTCTAGAATTGATTGGCAACTTTATGGGATCCCATTCTTGTGCTTCTCCTTCTCCCTTGACTCTCCCACGTTCTCCATCTGACAAAACTGTGTTTTTTGGTTATCTCACTAGAAAGCCAGGATTTTCTTTTCTTCTGCTTTCTCACAAACTCCCTGCATCTGTCTCTGTCTCTGGGGCCAAGTGATAGGAAAGTAAAAAGAGAAAGTAAGCAACCGACTTTCCCCCCATACTCTTTGGGCCACCATTCTTCTGGCAAGAAGATTTTCCTTCCACAGAATTTTAGGTGTCTGCGTGCCTGCTGCTGCACCACTACCATAGTGTTGCAGCACCAGGAATGAAGCATGCTTACAGGCCAGGCCTGGAGGGAAAAGTACAAATAATACAGTCCACTGTTTCTGTACCTTCGGCATTCTCCTTCCCAACTCAGACTAGAAAGAGATAGCTTCCCTTGGACTTCTTTCTGTCTGCATTTGGTGCAGTTCCAGGACACAGACTGCATGAGTTCAAATCAGGACATATAGAAATGAAAAAAAAATTGGTAACTCAGTGCCAGATTGTTTATTATTCCTGTTCCTACTTCTTACCCCAATATTTTTGCTGCCATTTACTTTTCAGATCTGGAGCCCCAGATAGCTGCACCACTCAATCTGCCCAGGGATTTTAGTTGCATTCAGTTGGGGGAGTCAGAGTGAGGTGTGCTTACTCCATATTAACAGAAACTGGAACTCTCTTCAAAATCTGAAGACTGGAAATTGTATAATATTCCTGCTTTCTACTATTAAATATAAATATTAAGCTTTAAATGTATTTAAGCTTATTATAAAATATTGCTTGCAGTGAACTTACAATGAAGGTAAAAATAGCAATTTTAGTAACAAACAGATTCACCTGAGCCCAGGGAGGTCGAGGATGTAATGAGCCAAAATTGTGCCACTGCACTCCAGCCTGTGCAACAGAGTGAGACCCTGTCTCAAAGAATAGTGATAATAATAATAATAACAAACAGATTAAAGTATAAAAACTTCCCAAAAAAGAAAGTCTCTTCAATAAAGGAAGATGGAAATCACCTGTTTTCAGAGATGCATTTTTATTCATAGGTTAAAATACGGAATAAAGCAAGCTCTTCTACTCTTTTCTAAGTTATGCTAAGCCCTGTCTAAACACACCTCTTTGAAGACTAATTACTAAATTACAATACTGAGTTTTTCTTTAATTTGAGGAACCAGTCAAATAAGTTTATCCTTAAATTTTCTTCCAAGTAGTCTCAGAAATTCAAGACACATAGGAAGAAATCCCCAGGTTAGCTATACTACTAATAATGTGACTTGTATACAAAAAAATCATTATTTCTTACTTGTGTAATATTATAGATAGATATTACATTCTGGGGGGAAGTCCAAGTGAGTTCTCACACCCCAAAGCAAAGACAAAATAATCCAAGTCCAAACAATGCTCAACTTTAGGCAAATTTATAAACACTAACTACATCAGTTCATATTTGTTTGGAGGCCAGGAATTATAAAAAAATCTGATGAAATCTAGATCCATCTCCCCAGAAAAATGCATACACACACATTTTTATCGGATTTTCACGATTTTTTATCAGATTATGTAACTACAAAGTGAGATAGATCATATATATATACACACACACACGTATGCACACAATTTTGCATACATTTGCAGAGGTTTTTTATATACTCTCAATATTAGATTAAGAACACTTGGCCTAGAAATGAATGACTAATAAATTTGTTTATTTTCAGCCCCTCTTTTCTGAGTTCCAGATCTTTATTTTCAACTTTCTATGGGAAAACTTTACTTATATGTACTGGAGTCACTTCAAATTAAGCTGCCATACCGAACTTGCCACTTCACCCTATTTTCTTTTTTTCACAGTTAAGGGATTCACCATCCACCTGATTACTCAACTAAAATCCTAGGAGTCATCTCAAAATCTCCTTCTCACTCACACCACACTACAATCAAAACTAGTCCTATCCATTCTACCTTCTAAATATACTCTAAATCTATCCTCCCATCCTCTCCTCCACTGCTAAGATGTGACCTGAAGACCTCATTATGTTCTACCTAATCTATTATAGAGGGCTCTTAAGATGGCTCTTTGTCTCTATTTTTCCATATCCAATATATCCTTCACACTGTTGCCAAATATATTTCTGAAACATGAATTTGTATGTTGCATTCCTCTTCTGTCTAAAGCACTGATTTCAGAAGCAAAATTAAAATATAATAATATAAAAATCAGAGGACTCATGTTTGTTTCTCAAGTCAGATATCTTGTGGAAGCCCAGTATATCAGGTAGAAAAAGATAGGATAAAATTCCCAAACTTGCCCTGTTATGAGTCTCCACATGTGTGGGGAGCCAGTTAAAAGTAGCACTTGCCAAAGTCTCATTCCAGACTTCTTAGGCATAATTTTTGTGGGCAGGTCACAGGAATCTGCATTTTCTAGAATTACCAGGTGATTTTTATAAACAGGCAAGTTTCAAAATATTTCTTTGAGGAAGGCATCAAATGATTTAAGGTGACACAAAAAGGGACATCACAATTTGACCGCAATTTTTTTTTCTAACCTGCTTTTTTCATGCAGTGTATCTTCCAACCACATCAAACTATTCACCGTTCTTTGAATTTGCCACACCCTTTATTTTTGTCAATGTGCCTTTGTGCATCAAATTTCCTTTTCCTGGTATGCTTTCCTCACCTTATCCACCTGTTGCCTGTCTTCCTATCCTTGAAGAACCAATGCAAAGCTCATCTTTCCTGTGAAACAGTCCCTGACTCTTCCTAGGGCTTAGCACATTATACATCTGTATTAGTCCATTCTCACACTGTTAATAAACACATACCCAAGACTGGGTAATTTATAAAGGAAAAGATGTTTAATTGACTCACCGTTCCATACGACTGGGGAGGCCTCACAATCATGGTGGAAGGCAAAGTCATGTCTTACATGGCAGCAGGCAAAAAAAGCCTGTGCAGGGGAACTCCCCTTTATAAAACCATCAGATATTGTGAGATTTGTTCACTATCATGAGAACAGCATGGGAAAAACCCACCCCCATAATTCAGTTACCTCCCACCAGGACCCTCCCATGACATGTGGGAATTATGGGAGCTACAATTCAAGATGAGATTTGGGTAGAGATACAGCCAAACCATATCAACATCTTAGTCTCTGCCATTAGTTTGATGGTAAGCACTATGTCTGATCTCCATCTGTATCCTCTTTAAAACATAGCACAATATTTAGTACATAATAACCACTGAATAAATGTCTTAAATAATGACTGAGTGAATCCATGAATTCATGAATAAATAAATGAATAAATTCATGAATAAATGAACAACCAAGGTCAGCAAATATCATACTTAAAAATACAATTATTTGCAGAAAGACAGACATTGAGCCTACATTAATTGGTCTGTAATTTCTTTTAAAACATTTTGGTATACATTAATACAATGTGATAAAGACATAGGCATGGTCAATATTAATTTATAACCAAGGTACAGTTAGTTAACATTTGAAGTATAATAAACTACCACATACCCTTCACCTAGATTCAGGGATCCACATTCCTATGGTGAGTAGTTATCATTCCAAGAACATGTTCCAAGTTCTTCAATATTTCTATGTAAATATACAAAATAGAGTTTTTTAATTAGTATACAAAATAATTTTTCATTGGTGAAATTAAAATAGTTCAAATTTTGTGGTCGTTGTACTGGAACCTCCACTTTTGTGTTCGAGGATCTGGTGAGCTCAGCCAACTAACAACTTCAAACTACTTAGATCTAAGACCCTGGCTTTATTTACTTTTTTATATAGATTTAAGGGGCACAAGTGAAGTTTTGTTAAATGGATATATTGCATACTGGTGACGTCCAGGCTATTAGTATAACCATCACCTGAATACTGTACATTGTACACATTAGATAATTTCTCATGCCTCTTTCCTTTTCTACCTTCCATCCTCTACCATATCCAAGATAATATTTGAACTGATGCCAATCCTTCACCCACAGCCCCCTACCTAATACTTATTGTCTGATGTGATTAGAAGACTTACTGTTTGTGCCATCAGTATGTTAGTGCACCCATTTCCAAGTAAATCTTTCATGCAAAGTGCCAGTGTCTAAGGAAACAGTTGATAAAGACTTCAAAGAACATAGAAGAACAAGTTGTATGACATTTTTTGTGTGTGCCATTGTTAATGTTTTTAAGTGTGGCAGAATGCAGCCCGAGCTTTGCTTTAATTGTAATATACCATTTGGTAGTGAGGCTAATCAGCAAAATATATATATCTCCTACCTATATTTTCCTGCCACTTTTTATTTTGAAAAATTTTGAGCCTACATAAAGGTTGCAAAGATAATATAATAAACTACCACATACTCTTCACCTAGATTTATCAATTATTAATGTAAAATGATTCCACATTTATGTTTCCTGTCTTTCTTGCATTCTCATTTCCTCTATATATGTCTTTTTCTCCCCCTGCATATGTATTTAGTGCTTACTTTGCAAGTTGAATACTGTATTTCATGAAAATTCACTCCCAAATTCTTCACCATGTATCTTCTAAGAACAAAGGCATTCTCCTACATAATCACAATGCAATTTTCACATTCAGAAACTTTAACATTGATATGATACTATCATCTAATATACAATCCATACTTATACTTTCTCAATTGTCCCAGCAATGTCTTTTATAGGTCTTTATTTCTTAATCCAGTATCCAATCATAGATCATGAAGTGCAGTTGTTTATCATACTTACTTAACCTTTTTAATCTAGAATAACTTTCCAGCCATTCTCTTTCTCTCTCTCTCTTTTTCCTTTTTGAGACAGGGTCTCCCTCTGTCACCCAGGCTGGAGTGCAGTCATGCAATCACGGCTCACTGCAGCTTCAACTTCCTGTGCTCAAGCAATCTTCCTGCCTCGGCCTCCCTAGTAGCTGGGACCACAGGCACAAGCCACCATGCCTGACTAATTTTTTCACTTTTTGTAGAAACATGGTCTCACTATGTTGCTCAGGCTACTCTTGAACTCCTGGGCTCAACAGAGCCTCTTGTCTCAGCCTCCCAAAATCCTGGGATTATAAGTGTGAGCCACCGTGCCCAGCCATTTTCTCTTTTTTTTCATGAACCCAATGTTTTTGAGGAGTCCAGGTCAGCTGTTTGGCATAACATCTATCAATTTGGACTAGTCTCATTGTTTTTTCATGATTGGGTTTAGGTTCAACGTGACAGAAATACCACATAGTTGATGGTTTGTCCTCCTTAGTGCATCACAAAACGAAGTAATTTTATTCCCTTATTGGTAGTTACAATTTAGGTCACTTGGTTAATGCAGCGTCCGGTAGATTTTTCTTGTCGAGTTACCTCTCTTCTTTGTAATTAGTAACTAATTTTTCACATGATACTTTTAGACTATGTGAATGTCTTGCTCCTCAAGCCTTTGCTCATTGATGTTTTTAATATTGTCAATTGAAGCAATTATTATGATGGTGTTTGTAAAATGTTTGTTTTCAATTTTTTTTTTCAGACCAGGTCTTGCTCTGTCACCCAGGGTCAGTGCAGTGTCTTTACGGTTCTTTATGTCTTTAGAATATAACCCAGTGAGGATAGTCAGAGTACTATGTTCAAATGTTGCTTGGATTAATTCTCTGTGTGTGTGGTTTTGTTATCAATATGATTAATAATTAAATCAATTTGTTTATCTTAGTATTTAATTTTAGCTTTTATTACTCTTGCTAATTAAGTTTTATTTTTTGAATATGCAAAACATTAACATGGTTTGAAATCCAAAACTATATACAAACGGGATACTCTGAGAAATCTCACTCTCTTCTTTTACTTTTACATCATCACCACCCATCTGCTGTAGATGCCAATTTAATTAGTTTCTGGTTTAATTTTCCTGTGTCTGTTTTTGCAAAAATAAGAAGATACACACACACACACACACACACACACACACTCATATTATCCCTTCATCCTTAGACAAATGTAATATATACTATGAAGCCTTTGCTTTTTTCACTTAATCACATGATCTGGAAGTTACTCTGTGTTAGTTAATTGTTATTTTCCTATTTTTTCATAGCTTCGATTTACCATATTTCATTCAGGTAATCTTTCAAGTGTGGGCATTTAGGTTGTTTTGGGTATGTTGTGATTACACCTAATGCCACCATGAATAAATTTGTGCGTGCCTTTCTCCCAAAATTAGTTGAGAAATGCCCAGAAGATTGGCAATTTAAAGGGTAAATGCATATTCAATTTTGATAGATATTACTGAATTCTCCACCATAGGGTTTGTACCATTTTGCATTCCCATTGGCAACGTACGACAGTAAATGTTTTCCCATAACCTTCCAAACAACTTACCATCAAGCTTTTGAATTTTTGCCAAACTGAGAGGTAAAAAATGGTATTTGAAAGCTTTAATTTGCCTTTCCCTTATTATGTGTGGAGTTTAGCAATTTTTGTATGTTTAAAGCTAACTGATACATCTTTTTTATGAACTTATTTAAGCCTTTTGTGCCCTTTATCTATTGAATTTTTGGTGGCTTCTTCCATTCTATATTGTGAAGCCAGCTTTTCATCTGCTACCTCACCTTCCCGTTATTATCCAAGGCAATAAAACACCAAGAGTGTTATGAATTGCTTAGGCCAATACACAGCAACTTATTTGCTAATGCTAGTATACTGTGTGACTCATCTTATGACTTGAATAAGAGGAGGAGAGTGCAAAGGGATTTATGAAGATAACATTAAGTCTTTAAGTGCTTATCTGAAACTCTTAGGGGCAGGTGTTTCCAGAGTTTAGGCTTTTGTGAATTTTAGAAAGGTAATGGGTGTATATGCTGTATATTATGTAATATCATCCATCAGCTCTGGGATAGTACCACATAATCAAAGAAATATTTCTGGAGCAAAATGTATGAAGATACTAAATGGGATAAATAAAACTATAAGCACCCTCACATCAACCCAGATCAGGTTTTGTGGTCAGATTAATTTAGGTAACGTCTGCTTTTGCCACCAAATGCTTAATAAATAAAACTCAGTTTCCAGAGTATTTTTGGATATGGGAATCATGGATAACAAATTGTAGACCTGTAGTTTATTAAACAAGCTACTTTGAGGTATTGTTTATTCAAGAAAGCTGTGTATCATTAAATAAATTCTTAAGAGAATCATAAAGATAATTCCAGGAAAATGCCTATTTAAAAAATCATAACAGCAAATTGTTTATACTAAGTTGACTATATTGAATAAACTCCCTTAAATATCAAACATCATAAACTCTATTTAATCAATATGAATAGGGAATTAAGTTGTGTGATTGCTTAGAATTCTGAAATTGCATAAAACAGTTCTTTTTTTCTTAACTAGGACACATTTAATGTGAATTTTAAAAAAACATACAAAAATAACTTTCTTTTCTTCCAAATTATAGATGTGTTTGGTTATTTGTTTATTATCATTGTCCCTCAAGAATTATTTCATTCACTACTGTGTCCCAGTACCTAGCACAATGTCTGACTGGCTGTAGGTGCTTGATAATTATTTTAAATGAATTAATAAATGAAAGGAGATTACAAGAAGAAGACATAATAAGGGAAATATAATTTTTCACTCATCTGCAATGAAAGTACAGGTTTTGAACAATAATTTAAAGGGCGGTGACACTCTACCTCTTATTCCATACCAATTTAGATGTATCTAGAAATAGGCTGGGCGTGGTGGCTCATGCCCATAATCCAGTGCTTTGGGAGGCTGAGATGGAAGGATCACTTGAGGCCAGGAGTTCAAGAACAGACTGGGGAACATAAGGAGACTCTATCTTAAAAAAAAAAAAAAAAATTAGCCTGGCATGGTAGCGTGTGCCCGTGGTCCCAGCTACTCAAGGAGGCTGAGGTAGGAGGATTGCTTGAGCCCGGGAGGTCGAGGCTGCAGCCATAATTGTGCCACTGCTCTCCAACCTGGACAACAGAGCAAGACTGTCTCTTAAAAAAAATGGAAGAAATGATTTATCTAGCAATAAGCTCACATATATCTGGAGAGAACGACTACTTCTCTTGCAAAGAGGAAGAAGTCAACTTTGCTTGAACAGGTGGAAGTTAGTTACCTCAAGATGCCACTTCTTTATGTCCCTTCTTTCCCAAATTATCACCCCTAAAAATAGATCATTAGAGAAAAATTAAAACATGCAACTTCTGTCATATTTTGCTTCTGTCTTCAACTTGCTGAACTGCCTTTCAAATACATTTCCCCTTTTTGCATATTTGCATTATTTTTCAGGCTAAAAATAATACATGTTCATGATAGAACATTTAGAAAAATTATAGACCATTTGGGAAATAAGGACAAATAGGAAGAAGGAAAAATAATTCACAGGCTCACCCCTCAGAGATGACTCATAATGTTTTAGTATATTTTCCTCTAGTCATTCTTCTAAGTATATTATTTTTAAATATACCATGTAGACAGTTTAAATCTTGTTTTCTAATCTTTTACACTATAAAGATGTTCCGTATTACTACAAAATTTAACGGACATTATTTTAAATAGAGGCATTAAATCCCATTACATGGAAACAACAACATTTTTCTTAACCTTTCCCCTAGTATTAGACAATTCAATTGTTTCTGTTGTTTAGATATAATAACACTTTAAAGATCAGATTGTAAATATCTTTTCTGTAATTGGCATTTTTTTTTCTCAGAATAGTCTCCCAGGTGTGGAATTACTGGGTCAAATGAAATGAAGATATATAAACAAGTTAGACGTTCTTAAGCAATCTTTAAGAATTAGAACAAATCTAGGTATCTAGGGATATCTAGCCTGATGAGACCATTTTGGTCTGCACAAGTAGCTCATAACATGAACCTGGAAACATAACCCAGAGGACCTCCATTACCCACTTGCAGTATATGGCTTTTGTTCTGAACCACTAATTATACTCTGAAATTGAGGCAGTTTTGTCAAGCAATGAGGCAATCTGGATGCTTGTCAATAAAAATGTGTTAACAAATTGCCAAGGAGATGTCTTCATTACGTTTGCATTGGGTTGTGTTCAATTTACCCCTTATTTCACTGAAATAGTCATTGCCTTGTGTTTTAAAACACCAATATTTCACTTTTCACTGCCTTAATCCTAGACCTATTAGAATTCCCTTGGGGGATTTTGAAAACCCAGCAGCATTATGGCTTGCTGTTGCACATTTGCCATCTAGTGGCTAAAGTGAAAAATTGCAGACTTACACCTTCTCTCTAGTTGGGGGAAGACGACGCTTAGAGCCTGTTTTTCTCAAGAAACCCATAGTGGTGGAAAGCACAAACTGTCAATAATACTCAATAAGGATGGGTAAGATTGCTATACAGGATGTACCTATGTTCAGTTAGGAGAAGAGCCTGTGCCAAAGGGAGATAGAACTCAGAGGATATCATGGAGCTTTTTCCCAACAAATGTTACCTCATTAATCCTATGCCCCCAAAACTCACTGTTCTCAGTGAAATCAGACTCAAAGGAAAATTAAGGTTAGCCTTGAAATTAAAAACAAATCATCAAGGGCACCATGATGTTATGCATGGAAAAAGGGAAGGTGTCTTTGTACTGTTATAACAGAATAGCTGAGACTGGTAATTGACAAAGAACAGAAATTTATTTCTCACAGTTCTGGAGGCTGGGAAGTTCTAGACCAAAGCACCAGCAGGTTCAGTTGTTTGGTAAGAACTGCTCTCTGCTTCTAAGATGGCTCCTTATTGCTTCATCCTCTAGAGAGGAAGAAATGCTGTTTTCTCACATGGCAGAAGGTTGAAGGTCAAGGAGGCTGAACCTCGTGTGAAGTCACTTTTATAAGAGCCTTAATCCCATTAAAGACAGAGAGGAGCCCTCCGGGCCTAATCACCTCTTCAAGGCCTTATCTCTTAATGCCATCACATTGGCAACACCTGAATTTTAGAGGCTACACATTCAAACCATAGCAGAAAGTGACCTCATTTGCTTTGCTCTAGAGACTGGGTGTTCATTAGTAGATTGTTTTAATATGAGACTCAGATCTTTTAGTTACCATCTTGTAATGTTTCTTTCTTTCTCTCTCCTGGCAGTCTGTTTGAGTTAACTTCCAGTCAAATAGAATGTGCTACAAAAACACAGTTGCCCAGATTTACTGTTTCTTTGAACAGATAGGATTGGTAACTTTCTATCTGCTTTCTAATTTTTTTCAAATTATTTCAACCTCGTCAAATGACATATAATTGTGAGAATGTAGACCATGCAAATTGTACAAGAAATTCTCTCTTAAGACATTCAGTGAAGATGCTCAGATTTTGGGAGAGTCAGTAAATATAGAGATGAAGTGTGTGGGGTGGTGAAGCATTCTTTCAAAAATAAGCTGTGAAAATTGTTAAGAACTGAGCCGATGTTCAAATTTACACAGAATTTTCTTTTTCCTTCAGTCATGCAGGCCTCGGGAAGGGTAAAGAAAATATTAAAAAGTGGGTGAAGTTAGAGGTAGTGAAACATTCTCAATAGAAGCAGATTCATCAAGCAGTATTGAGCTTGAACTATTTATGGGTAGCCAGTTACACATACCATTTATGTAAATTTATAAATTGTAAAAAGAAAACTTACCCTAAAATGAGTCAAAGGCAGAAGTCCTCCCACCTCCACCTCAAAATATTTTGATACCTGTATTCCATAATCACTCTATATCAAAGCACCAGCAGGTTCAATTGTTTGGTAAGAACTGCTCTCTGCTTGAGTGAATGTCACCGGCCATTCATTCAACAAGCAGCTACTAAGTGCACTTGAAAATTTAAAGATATATGTATGTATACCTTTGACCCAGCAAACCTATTGCTTAGAATCTACTGTTTGATTATACTCACAAAAGTATGGCAAGATATGGTTACCAGTATGTTCATTGCGACATTGTTTGAAATAGCAAAACACTGTTAATAATCCATTGACAGTGATAAGGTTATACTAATTTAAGTTAAAATTCCTCATTACAATGGAATAATATGTATATATTAAAAAGAATGAAGCAAAATTCTGTGTGCTCATATAGAAAGCTCTCCAAATTACAATAAGTGAAAAGCAAGGCATAATACAATAATATCTGTATATGTAATCTAATATATACACACATATACAACCATATGGTGTCAGACATTCATTAAGACAATTTCCCACTGCTAGAGGTTACTTAAAAACACAAGAAGTATGACCAAAACGAAGCGCTATTGAGTAAGATCATGAAATTCTTCAAGGTCTTCAAAGCCTAGTTTAAAAAAGTCTGACCCTTGGTCTGAATTGTTCCCATGTGTACCATCCTGAAAATGGGGGAGTAAAGAGAAATGTCAAGTATTTATCCTGACTTTTCTTGAATGAGCCATATCTGAAGATAATCAAGTCTGGAAGAACAGTAGCATTTTGAGGAGATGACTTAAGGTCCCAGGATTTGCTTTTACTATTCAAAGTGAGCCCCAAATTCAGATGCTGGAGTTTTATCCAGCATCCTCTTACCATACTTTGGAGTTTCCTTTTTACTTATCTTGAGTGTCTGATTCCATTATGTTGCTCAACTCACTCCAATTAATATTCCGTGAAGAGAATTGAGTGCATAACACTTACTGATTGCTTATTTAGTTAGATGCATTATGCGAAGTACTCATTAATCTCCACAGCTACCCTTTGAGATAGGTACTAGTATGTTTCTCATCTTACAAATGAGAAAATACACTTTGATGCTCTACTTAGTGGGGGCCTCTTTAAGTACTACATATATGACCTGGACGCTCTTGTCCCCATTCTTACTTTTATGAAAATGTTTTTGTCCTATAAGCCAGGTACGGTGGCTCATGCCTGTAATCTCAGCACTTTGGGAAGCTGAGTTAGGTGGATCACCTGAGGTCAGGAGTTTGAGACCAGCCTGGCCAACATGGCCAAACCCCATCTCTACTAAAAATACAAAAATTAGCCAGGTGTGGTGGTGTGTGCCTGTAATCCCAGCTACTTGGGAGGTTGAGGTGGGAGAATCGCTTGAATCTGGGAGGCAGAGGCTGCAGTGAGCTGAGATCATGCCATTGTACTACAGCCTGGGTGATAGAATGAGACTCCATCTCAAAAAAAAAAAAAAAAAGTTTTTGTCCTATGCATTTATTCCCTTAGAAGCATGTACATTTTTCAAAGGTTATGTGTTAACCTGTAGAAAGGTATTTATGCTTGATTGGAGGTTAGCATGTCACCCTTATTTGATAATATTTATTTATTAAACAGAAAATTTCTGCAGACACAGCTTGTATTTAATTTCTCATTAATTAATCAATTTACATGATGGGGACTACAGATCTCTTAGAACTTTGTTTTGTGGAGTATATAGACATTAGTCAAATAATTCATAGACACATATAATTTTAAACTCTGATAAATGTTATGAAGGCAAAACAGGGTGGTCAGTGAAAATCTGGTGGATTAGATAGAGAGGGCTTCCCTGTGGAAGTGAAGTTTGTTTCCACAAATGAAGGATAAGAAGGAGTAAACTAGGAAAATTGGGAGTGGGGGTATTCCAGCCATAAGAATAGCATGGGCAAATACTCAGGCGTGTCTGGGAGTCTACTGATCCAGGAAATGAAAGAAGGTCTGAGTGGCTAGGACATAGAGCACTATGCTGAGAATGGTGGGCCAAGAGACTGGAGAGGTAGGCACAGACCAGAAACCATGTGAAATCTGAGAGAAGTAAACACAAAATTTTACAATTGGATAGGTAATTAAAAATTGTGGTGTTAAGTGCTATAAATGGCATGAGTGCTAAGAGAAATCTCTGAAGCATACTTTGAAATTCAGGAAAGACTTCCCAGAAAATGTGAGCCATGAAGAATGACAAAGCATTAGCTAGCATATCAGGAAGGAATGGTGGTGGTGAATAGTGTTCCAGGTAGAGGGAACAACAAAGGCCTGGATATGAGAGATAGCGCAGCAAGTTTAAGGAACTGAGGAATAAGGAGCCTTATTAAAATGCTATTTTAAAATGCTGACCTTGGGTCAAGTGCAGTGGCTCACGCCTGTAATCCCAACATTTTAGGAGGCCTAGGCAGGTGTATTGCTTGACCTCAGGAGTTTGAGACCAATCTGGGCAATATAGCGAAACCCTGTCTCTACCAAAAAAATGTTTTAAAAATTAGCTGGGTGTGGTGGCACACGCCTGTGGTCCCAGCTACTCGGGAGGCTGAGGTGGGAGGATCATTTGAGCCCAGAAGGAGGAGGTTGCAGTGAGCCGAGATTGCACTCCAGTCTGAGTGACAGAGTGAGATCCTGTCTCAATTTAAAAAAAAAAAAAATGCTGACCTTCGCTGACTGGGGAGAAAGTTGGGGGCAACAGCGGATGTAGAGGAAAAGACTGTTGGCATAATTCAGGTTGAAACAAGTAAACTAAGGCAGTGGCAGCAATGGAAGAAAGTAAGAGACTGATTATATAGATATTAAACAGGACAAATGGCTGCTTGGTGAACTATTATGGAGGAAGGGTGAGGAAGCCAAAGAAGCCAGGTTTCTCATGGGGGTTACTGGGTGGCTTAAGATCTTGTTCCTTTTGTTACAATGAAGGAGGATCCTAATGGGAAGCCCGAGTTGAAGGAATTTACTATGAGTCATGTTAAGTGTTACGCATCTGTGGACCACTGAAGTGAACATGTCCATTTGAGAGATGTGCATTTTTGCCTCTATAACTGAGGACAGATATGTAGGCTGCAGTTATAGATGTAGGCATCATCAGTATATTGAAAGTATAGAAATGGATGATATAGCTCAGAGAGAATGTGCAGAATCAAAAGAGGGCATAGAAAATTTTTTTGAAAACAATACTATTTAAGAGGCAGAGAGGAAATAAGGAGCCTCTGAAGGAAAGTGACTAAGCAGCTAGAGAAGAAAAACTAGGAGAAAGTGATGTCATAGAATCTAAAGAAGGCAATGTAAGAAGAAGGGAACGATCAGCATTGACAGATGAAATGGAGAAGTCAAATAAGGTAAATACAGGGAAGTATTCATTAGGTACACAACGAAAAATTTCTAGGTGACCTTTGCACAAGCAATTTCGTAGAAGTGGCTGGAGCCAGAGGGTAGCAGGATTAGGAATAAGGAACAGGTAAAATAATGAAGATCATAAGACCAGATTACTCATTCATGAGGTTTGGTTGTTACAAGTACGAGATACGTGGAAAATGTGGAGGGTTTTTGTTTGTTTGTCTAATTGATTTTTTTGTTGTTGTTTTTTACATGGAAAGAGCTTTAAGAAGATATAAGTGGTGATGAGAAGGTGTCAATTTAGAAAAGACTGAAGATCAAGGAAGGAGGATAATAAAGACAGGATGCTGAAATGAGGGGGGGAATAGGAGGCAAATTATAGGTGGAAAGATAATTGTTACTATTGTTACAAAGGATGCCGGGTATTGCTTTTATTCTAAAAAGTGAGGAGGGGAAGAATATACAGATAATATTCCAGAACTGATGGCAATACCGTAACGCAGTACTTTTCTCATATTTTCTTAATGAAGAATAATTCACGTTTATCTGATCAAAGGGAGGGAAATAGATGGCAAAGCAGAAATTTGAGCAGAATGGAGAATAGCCACTGTGGAGAATGGGAGACATAGTTGATGAAGGTAAAAAGTTTATTTATTGTTATTGTGGCTCTCTTTAGGTTGGAGACTGTAAATCTGTATTGGTGGCAGTTGGTATGCTGGTGTGAGTTTTGTCTCATGTTCAGTAATCAGAAGATAGTGCAGAGAATCCAAAGTTAGACCCGAGTACAACTACATCAAATAATTATGCAAGTTGTCCATTAAACTACCCTAGAGAGTAACACTTACATTTTAAGCTTGTTTGTTTCCTTTTCAATTATTTTCTTCAGAGGCTACACCTTTAAAATGGCATTTTCATCAGATGTTGTAAGCTTACTTAGCATCTGGTGAATTTCCTACTGGAGACCTCAAACAACTTGATACCATACCATATATTTTGTGCTGTGGTTCCACAAAATGAATATGGTTTAGGGACTGTGTTAGGGCCTTTAGTGGTCTGAACCACACAACCTCTTAACAACCCGCATAAGTATATTTGGTAGTCCTGACAAAATTGGCTTCTTGCCAGGTGAATATAGTGAAAGGATAAAGAAGAAAGGAACTTGAAAATATTGTAAAGATAACAAAGTGATAGTCTATGGAAACTAACTTGGATCGGAAATAAGTTAATGGCAAAAGGGATAAAGTAAGGGGCTAACAATATTGGAAGTGCCTGTAGGCTGAAGAACAAGTATAATGAACATTCCTATTGTATGTCTCATGCATCTCAAGAGGGCAATTCCAATATGCCACCCAAAGGCCCTAACACTATTTCTAAACCGTATTTATTTTGTGGAACTACAGCATGAAATATATGGCATGGCATCAGTTGTTTGAGATCTCCAGTAGGAAATTCACTAGATACCAAATGAGCTTGCAACATCTGGTGAAAATGGCATATTAAAGGTGTAGCCTCAGAAGAAAAGAATTAAAAAGTAAACAAACAAGCCTAAAGTGCTTCTTAGCCTCAGAATTTTGTAATAAAGTACCTACATAAATAAGAAAAAAGAACTTGACTCTTTTCCTTCAGTTCTCTTATTTCCAAATGCTTAAATCGTGTAGTTTCGGAGGTATGGTAATTTCATTATGCTTTGTGAATGCTTGATTTATCAAAGATATTTCCCAGATAAAATTTGAACTCTAAGTGATATATGTTGACTTTAATAATAAAAATAATAAAAACGCCGCTGGGGGTGGTGGCTCACATCTGTAATCCCAGCACTTTTTGAGGCCGAGGCGGGTGGATTACTTGAGGCCAGGAGTTGGAGACGAGCCTGGCCAACGATGAAACCCTGTCTCTACTAAAAATACAAAAATTAGCTGGGTGTGGTGGTGCATGCCTGTAATCTCAGCTACTCAGGAAGCTGAAGCAGATGAACCACTTGAACCTGGGAGGCGGAGGTTGAAATGAGCCAAGATTACACCACTGCACTCCAGCCTGGGAGACAGAGTTAGAATCTGTCTCAAAAATAAATAAATTAATTAATTTAATTAAATTAAAATAAATTTTAAAACCCTCTGAGTTGATATAGAAAAGTCAGGAAGACAAATACAGACTAAAGTTATTAATCAAAATATATTATTAAATCATTATTTGCCAATGCAATGCTTGGATTAATTATATTATTGCTGTATTGTGATTGATGAGTTAATTTATAATTTATAACTTAAATTTTCAGTACGATGGTGAAAAGCAAAATATATAATTTAACATTTTTTTTAAATGTGTGGTCTAAAATGTTTTGAATATATGCCTAACCATCATTTTGCTGTTTCATTTCTTCTGTTTGTGCTGTATGCAAATAGGCTGTCAATCAAGAATTTCACAATCTGTTCCTCAGGTTGAATGGTTCTGGAGAGCCTAAGATCAGATTCTGACCCTCATATCTGTATATAAACCACATAAATGATATCTGTGAATCTTCTTCCCTATTAATCCTAACTTAAAGCCATAACAAAATAATAAATTGAAAAGTAAACAATGTGGCATAAAGCATTTATTTGAAGTCACACAGACCAGAAAAGACAAATTGAAACTTCTCTAAAGGAGAAATCAATTAAATTGAGTTTTTGTGTGTGTGCAGTTCAAAGATAAAAATTATTTTACTACCAGTCCGGGCGCGGTGGCTCACGCTTGTAATCCCAGCACTTTGGGAGGCCGAGGCGGGCGGATCATGAGGTCGGGAGATCGAGACCACAATGAAACCCCGTCTCTACTAAAAATACAAAAAATTAGCTGGGCATGGTGGCGGGCACCTGTAGTCTCAGCTACTCGGAGAGGCTGAGGCAGGAGAATGGCGTGAACCGGGGAGGCGGAGCTTGCAGTGAGCCGAGATTGCACCACTGCACTCCAGCCTGGGCGACAGAGCAAGACTCCGTCTCAAAAAAAAAAAAAAATTATTTTACTACCCTCAGTCTCCTTGGGACTTTTGACAAGGGCACACAGAGAACATGGGAAATTCTTTCTAAAAAGGTAAAAATATTATTACTGGATTTGCTACTGAAGGGCCAATAAGAAACCCCAAATAAAGATTTTTTAAATGATTGAAATCAATCTTATTTGACAATATTCTTCAAAGTGCATTAAAATAATTCGAGTGTGTGAGCAATGAAATTTCCTGAAACATAATATAATTACTCCCACCTGTAGCAATGAATCAAAATATCTGGTCAGTGGGGATAGGAAACAAGTGTTTTAACAACATCAGAAAATGAGTTTTATATGTATTCTTCACCAATTTTTTATGTGTGTGTGGTATTATTTTAGAAGAGATTGGAAAGCAGGAAACCATAATCTTGAGTTTCTCATTTTTGCAGGTGTCTACTACAAGTTTTGTGACCCTTTTATTGCATATAATTAATTTGCAAGCTGAACAGTTTTCTTAAAGCCTATTTTCCTTTGCAGCTTGGGACTGAGTGAGTGGAAGAATTTTACCTAAATGTGCCACTTAAATTGAGGTTTCAAAGAAGCATATGAATGGATAAGGCTTTAACTATATACTAAAGTTGAAGAAAAAATGTTCACCATGTAAAGCAAAGATCTTTTTTCCCTGTGAACTTGACTTTTTCATTCTTTTCATTATCTGATTTAAATTGACACTCACATAGAAATGTATTTGTATGATATCTCTCTCTCTCTCTGTCTACTAACTTTAGGAGCCTCAGAGTTTAAACTTGAATTCTGAAGCTGTGAAACTACCATTCCTTTGATTTGGAAACATAAACTAGTAGAAGACAATTGTATTGGAAATTCTGGCAGAAACCCAGCCTTATTGAACAAAGTACCAATTACGCATCTCTGGCTTATCTACAGTTTTGCCCATATGTTTGTATGGCATTGTGCCCATTCATTATAAAATATGCCAGTTTTACAGGGCACTAACTACTAAGAAACGATGGATCCAGATGGGTTATCTGAATAAATGGCATGAGTGCTGTTACCTTGGAAAAATGCCACCTCTCTGTGATAACTCTCATTGATAGGCTATGTTTTCTTAATTATCCCTGTGTTGTGTCATTGGCTACATATATAATCTTTCATCATGAGAAGAAAATACCACCTTGGATTTCATGATCTCTTCAGTGTGCTTCTCTCTGAAATACTAGAAAGTGCATGACCAAACTGTGAAAATAGAGTTGATATGTGAGAAATATTATTCATTTGAAGGAAAGCTAAATAGCACCTATAACAAAGGCAGAAGACAGTAATAAACAGCACATAGTCCCCATACCCATACTACATTCTTCAGTGGCTTTTCATTTGGAAGAGCAAGAGAGGTATTAGCTTATATTTATACTATATGTGGACCTTATATGTATACTATTTGCATGAGTCTGGAATAAACTATAGCAGGAACACAAAAGGGAAGATGAAACTACTTCATTATAAGGATATGAATACAATGGCCAACTAACATGACAGTAATTTAGCATGAAAACATTACCCCCCCCTTTTTCCTGTATGGAGTAAATATCATAACTTTGCCTCTGTATGGCAAAATTGGCAGATAGACTTGTCACCAGCATTGATATAAATACAGTCTTAGTCATTGATGCTCAACTACCTACTCAGAAGATAGTGTAGTGAGGCTACTAAACACACAATTTTAGGTTTGCAATTTAACCAGATGTTCCCTAAAATGTTGTAAACGCATTATTGGTGTGGTTTTTATGAATAGACAACCTCAGAAGTGACATCAGCAAGATGGTGGAATAGGATTCAATTTGAACAATTGTCCACACATGAAAACACCTTCATAGGAGCTAAGGAATCCAGATGAGAGATTACAACACCTAGAGGAAGCACATAAATAGGAAAAACATGCATTGAAAAGGGTAAGAAGAACAGTTTCAGATTACCCACATCACCTCTCCCCCAAGTCTAGGCAGCACAGCATGGAGAGAGATACTCTCCTGTATTAGTCTGTTTTCACGTGGCTGATAAAGACATACCTGAGGATGGGTAATTTATAAAGAAAAAGAGGTTTAATGGACTCACAGTTCCACATGGCTGGGGAGGCTTCACAAGCATGGTGAAAGGCAAGGAGGAGCAAAGTCAAGTCTTACGTGTTTGGCAGCAGGCAAAGAGAGAATAAGAACCAAGTAAAAGGGGCTTCCCCTTATAAAACCATCAGATCTTGTGACACGTATTAACTACCACGAGAACAGTATGGGGGAAACCACCCTCATGATTCAATTATCTCCCACCGAGTCTCTCCCACAATACATGGGAATTATGGGAGCTACAATTCAAGATGAGATTTGGGTGGGGACACAGCCAAACCATATCATCTACGCATGGGGAAAGGAGAGTGAAGTAAGCATCCAATGTTACTGCAAACCTCAGCACTAGGCCTGTCCTAATGATATCCAGTGACAAGCCAGTCCCCACAGCCCCAGGCTCCAGGCTGGCTCCTGTGGCTCAAGGTTCTAGGCCTGCCCTAGCCCAGGATGGTCTCCAAGCTCCAGGTTCCAAGCTTACCTCACGAGACCCAGGTTCCAGGCCTGCCTCAAGAGTAGGCCAGCCCCTGCATACTCCAGCTCCAGGCTCACCCCTGTGGTGCCAGGCTCCAGGCCGACCTCAGTGCTACGTTGGTCCTCTTGGCCTTAGGCTCCAGGCTGGCCACCACAGCTCCAGGGTCCAGGGCAGCACCTATGGACCCAGCTTACAGGCCTACCCCAGTGCGAGATGGCTTCCACGGGTCTAGATTATAGGCCAAACCCCATGGAAAAAGGCTGCAGGCACCCCTCCATGAACCCAGGCTCCACACCTGTCCCCATAAACTGTATAAACAGGCCCAACCTAGTGGATACATTAACAGAATGAAAGATACAAATCATATGATTAACTCAATAGAGGCAGAAAAGGCATTTGATAAAATTCAATATCTGTTCATGAAAATACTCTCAATTAATTAGGTAGAGAAGAAATGTACTTCAATATAATAAAGGCCCTATATAACAAGCCCACAGCCAACATCTTTCTCAATAGTGAAAACATGAAAGTTTTTCCTGTAATATCAGGAATGATTCAAAGAAACCTACTCTCACCACTCCTATTAACATGGTACTAGAAGTTCTAACCAGAGCAATTAGGCAAGAAAAAGAAATAAAAGACATCCAAATCAGAAAGGAAGATGTGAAACTGTCTCTGCTTGCAGATGACATGGTGTTATATACAGAAAACCATAAAGACTCCACCAAAAAAAATTGGTAGAACTAAGTCAGTAAAGTTTCAGGATATAAAGTCAACATACAAAATCTGTTGCATTTCTACACACAAACAATGAAGTATCCAAAAACAGTTAAGAAAAGAATTCTATTTACCATAACATCAGAAAACTAAAATACTTAGGAATAAGTTTAATTCAAAAGGTAAAAGGTCTATGCATTGAAAACTATTCAATTTTGATGAAATAAATAGAAGCAGACACAAATAAATGGAAAGATATCCTGTGTTCATGGATTGGAAGAATTCATATTATTAAAATATCTATACTATCCAAAGCTTTCCACAGATTCAATGCAATTCCTATAAAAATTCTAATGGCATTTTTCACAGCAATAGAAAAAACAATCCTAAAATGTATATGGAACTGCAAAAGATCCAAATAGCCACAAATCCAAATAGCCAAAACAAATCTGAACAAATAGAACACAGCTGGAGGCATCATACTTCCTGATTCAAAATATATTACAAAGCTATATTAATCAAAACAGTATGATAATGGCATTAAAAACAAATGTAAAGATCACTGAAACCGAATAGAGAGCCCAGAAATAAATCCACACATTTAAAGTCAATTGATCTTTGACAAAGGTGTCAGGAACACACAGTGGGGAAAGGATAGTCTCTTTAATAAAGGGTGTTAGGACAACTAGGGATCCACTTTCAGAAGAATGAAATTAGACCCTTGCAACATATACAAAAATAAACTCAAAATGGATTAAAGACTTAAATGTAAGGCCCCAAACTACAAAATTACTAGAAGAAAACATAGTGAAAAAGATTCTTGGCATTGGTCTAGGCCCTGATTTTTTGGATGTGACCTCAAAATCACAAGCAACAAAAGCAAAAACAGAGAAATGGTATTGTGTCGAGCTAAAAAGCTTCTGCACAAAAGAAACAATTAGCAGAGTGAGGAGACAACCTATGGATTGGGGGAAAATATTTGCAAACCATACATCCAATAAGGAGTTAATACCTGAAATATACAAGGAACTCAAACAACTCAACAAAAACAAAATCCCAATAACTTGATTTTAAAATGAGCAAGAGACATCAATAGACATTTCTCAAAAGAACACACATAAATGGCAAATAGTTACATGAAAAATGCTTAACACTGCCAATCATCAGGGAAATGCAAAGCAGAACCACGATGGGCTATTACTTAACATCTGTTAGAATGTCTATTATCAAAAAGACAGGAGATATATTTTATATATATGATATATATTTA
>NW_026652282.1:96141460-96152149 GCF_009828535.3 Hylobates moloch | reverse complement strand
CACACACACACACACACACACACACACACACACACACAGAGTGGAATATTATTCAGCCTTAAAAATTAAAGAAATCTTGCAATTTGCGACAATGTGGATGAACCTGGAAGATATGCCAAGTGAAGTAAGCCAGGCACAGAAAGACACATACTCTATGATCTGACTTATAGGATGAATCTAAAAAAGTTGAGCTTAGAAAAGCAGGCAGTAGAATGGTGGCTTGTAGGGACTGCATGGTGGGGGAAAGGTGGAAATGTTGATTAAAGAGAAGAAAGTCGCAGTTAGGCAGGATGAATAAATTCTGGAGAGCTAATGTACAGAATGGTGACTATAGTTAATAATACTGTATTGTATACTTGAAGTTTACTAAGAAGGTAGATCTTAAATGTTCTTACCACAAAAAATGGTAAACATTTGACGTGATGATATGTCAACTTGATTGACTTTGATAGTCATTTCACAATGTATACATATATCAAAACATCTCATTTTATACTATAAATATATACAATTTTTATCTATCAGTTTTACCTCAATAGAGGTAAGAAAAATAGACAACTTTAGTGGTGAAATTTTTTCCTTAGTATATGTTAGTTCTCTTGGCTCTTCTCTCACAATAGTTCGTGGAATGAATGGAGATGATTGGCTGTGGCATGACTCCATTCTATCTCAAGTATGCTTCACTTGCTTGACAGTAGTGGCAAGCAAATGGTAATTCTCATTACCCAGTATTTGGACACTTTTCAGTTAAGCTGATCTACTTGACAATATTTCTAATATTCATTTAATTTTTCCACCAATGTTCCTTGACTGTCTTCTATGAAGAAGACAGAGTTGAGGTTATAAATCATGGCTGAGTCTGAAACACATAGGGGTTCTAAAATAAGAGAGATCTTTGTTAAATTACCAGTTCATATACTTACTTGCTGTTTTTCTTGAGCAATTTGCCTAAATTATTTGACTCTGTTCTCTCGTCTATAAAACTAGAGATTAAAAATAACGACCCCACTGGATTTCTGAAAATATTTATACAGAAAATGTATAAGATAGCACATAGCAGTTTCTTTTTTTTAAATTTATTTATTTTTATTATACTTTAAGTTTTAGGGTACATGTGCACAACATGCAGGTTAGTTACATATGTATACATGCGCCATGTTGGTGTGCTGCCCCCATTAACTCGTCATTTAACATTAGGTATATCTGCTAATGATATCCCTCCCTCCTCCCCCCATCCCGCAACAGCACATAGCAGAGTTTCTAACACAAAACAGACATTCAAAGAATATAGAGTTCATTTCCTTCTTATGAAATTATCCACAATTTCATGCTAGACAAATTTTATTTAATGATTCTGATGAATTTGTTTAAACAAAATTATTTAAACGAATTTTTAAAAGTTTTAAATAGCATTATTTACCAGTAATTGTGTAAAATATTATGCCCCATTCTAAAAAGAACGTAAAAGAACTACATCTAATATTACACAGAACTCTTTAAAAATCAGTGAGAAAAAGAAAACACACTAGACCAAAAAAGCCAATGGACAAGAACAGTCAATTCAAATGAAAAAATCAAATAGGTTTCATAAACATATAAAGATTACTCAGCCGGCTGGCCGGGGTGGGTGGATCACTTGAGGCCAGGAGTTCGAGACCAGCCTGGCCAACCCTGTCTCTACTAAAAATTTAAAAAACTAGCCAGGCATCGTAACACGCGCCTGTAATCTCAGCCATTTGGGAGTCTGAGGTATGAGAATTTCTTGAACCCGGGAAGCAGAGGTTGCAGTGAGCTGAGATTGTCCCTCTGCACTCCAGGCTGGACAACAGAGTGAGGCTCTGTCAAAAAAAAAAAAAAAATTACCCAGCCTATCAAAGAATTAAAGAACGATAAATGATTAATACAATAACAGTAAGATATTATATTTTGCCTGTAGAGTAGGCAAAGTCTGGTAGAACTTATTGTTGGTAAATATGTCAGGGAAAATGATCCTTACACATTTTGGGCAGGAGTATAAACTAGTACAGCTTCTTTGGAGCACATTGTAAAATACGTACACCTCTTTACTCAGAAAATTTATTTCTGCAAGAACAAACATTAGAGGCAACTACATGTCTAGCAAAAGAGGATTAATTAGATAAGATAAAAAGACATGTAAAAGCTAGAGATAAATCGAAATCATGTTCTATTAATTTTTTAAATGATTATTAAACTTGTCTCTTTGGAATATAAATTCTGGTTAAGAGGTAACATTTTAAATGATCATATATTTCTATAAAAATTAATAAAAAATTGAAACCTACATAAATAAATTAGGAGTAAGCTTAAGAAAATTTTTTTTCTAGTATGGAAAAAAATTGTGTTTTATGAAATATCCTCTGCCATGATTTTAATACTCTAATTTCCTTGCAACCTGATAACACAATGTAGCATCTGTAATTCTAACAGAGTGCCATCTCTGTTTCTGAAATTTTGAGGCACCTTCACCAAAATGCTTATATTCTTATAATCTACATTATTTATTCAAGGCCAAGTTGTGTCATCAAAATTAAATGAAACAAGATTACACTGGGGACATTAGAACACTGAAATTTCAGTCCATCCGAAATCAAAGAGTTAAAAAGATTACAAATGCAGTACAATTAAATACTTAGTTTCTTGTGATTCATTTCACAGTATGTGTTCATCTCTGTCAAATTTAGGTAGTAGGGTAACATACTTTCATCTTCTAAAACATAATACTGACTTAAAAGTAATTATATAAATGTCAAAAGATAAAAATGTGATTATACAAAATTAATTGTTTCTCATGGACACAGTTCTAAAAAGAAAATAGTTGTAGGATAGCTTTCAATTTTGTTTCCTGTAAGTATTTTTCCAATTTACCTGATATCTGAAAAAATTTATGTGATATGATAAAAAATAAACGATAAACAAGCCTAGCTTTTAGCCCAACTCTGTTCTGAATAGTGCTGATGAGTGGCATTCTAGGAAGAGTAATATCTAAAAAAGCATTCTTAGGAAGTTTTGCTGTTTTTGGTCAAAATATCCCATCCCCTAATATGAGGGAATAGACTTTAATAAAATTTTAGAGTAGGCAATATTTATTTTAAATGCTTTTCATAGTGTTCTTATGCCTTCCTATACATCTCTATCTCACATTCAGTGTTTTGAGTTCTCTGCTGTAATGTTCAATCAATCATTCTTTCCTACCTTATGTGTCACTGAGAAGAAATATTAAAAATAAATAAATAAATATCCTTCATAATAACTAAGGTGCTGAGAACCTGATGTAGTCTGCTTC
This sequence comes from Hylobates moloch, assembly GCF_009828535.3. Lineage (NCBI taxonomy): Eukaryota > Metazoa > Chordata > Mammalia > Primates > Hylobatidae > Hylobates > Hylobates moloch. Next base: position 96,148,845 of record NW_026652282.1, on the reverse strand, counting down.
CCAAGATAAAAGGGAGATACAAAAGAGAAGGCAAAGTGTAACTAAAAAGCTATAATTACTTATAAATTATCATTATAATTGTGTATATTGTGCAAATTTATTTACCTCTGTAGTTGATTTGGTGAGGACAGAAAATTCTTGTAAACTAGAACTTGTGGTATTTGACTTCTTCAAATGGTTTTTCTTAATCCATTGAAATTATCATGTTTTTTCACCCATAAATCTGTAATATGGTGATTTGCATTGATTGATTTTCAAATAGTTAATCAATATTGGATTCTTTAATAAAACATACACAGCCACAAATTTTGCACCCACCAAATTAACCACAGAGGTATTTAAAGGCCTTTATACATAAAGGTTGTCCTTGTATGTAAATAACAAGTAGAGTTGTATTTTCTTTTTCAAAATTTGTTTTTATGTTCTTGGTTCTTTGACTTTCTATGTAGAATTCAGAATAAGCTAATCAATTTCTACAAAAATTTATTCTAGAATTAGGGTTTAGAACTGCTTAGAATCTATAGATGATAGGGGAAGAATTGTCTTACCAATATTGAGACTTATGATCCATGAACAAGATGAACAAGGTATACAGTCACATTTATTAATATCTGTAGTTTCTGTTATTCAATATTTTATCACTTGCAGCAATAAGGACTTGCATATAATTTTTTCAGTTGATTCTCAGGTGTCCTTTGTGAATGTGATTTTTGAATGGCATAACTTTTCATATTTAATTTTACATTTGTTTATTGACCTTGTATTCTTCTACTTGGCTAAATTCATTTATTAGTTCTTGTCGTGGTGGTAGGTTCATTAGGATTATCTAATATGAAGAATCATGTAATATGTCTTTAGAGACAGTTTTACTTTCTCCTTTCTAGTGATTTTAAAATTTATTTCTTTTAGTTGCCAAAGGCCTTGCGAATGGCCAAGATCTCCAGGATGATGCTGGATAGAGCATTCTTGCCTTGTTCTCCATCTTCAAGCGAAAATATGCACAATGTCGTCATTAAGTAAGATACCAGGTTTTCTGCAGATGTTCTTTATCAAATTAAGGGTAATTTTCTGAAATGTTTTATTTCTTTTAGGGGTGGATATTGGAATTTTTCAAATGCTTTTTAAAAATTATTTGTATAGATTTATAGGGTACAAGGGCAGTTTTGTTACATGGATATATTATTGCATAGTGGTAAAGTCTGGGCTTTTAGTGTAACCATCACCTGAATAGTGTACATTGTACCCAATAGGCAATTTGTCACCCTCACCCCCTCCCACCCTCTCATTTTCCAAGTCTCCAATGTCTATTATTCTGCTCTCTGTGTCTATGTGTACACACTATTTAGCTCCCACTTATAAGTGAGAACTTGTGGTATTTGACTTTCTTCAAATAACTTTTTCTTAGTCCATTGAAATTATCATTTTTTTCACCTTTAAAGCTGTAATATGGTGATTTGCATTGATTGATTTTCAAGTATTTAGCCAATCTTGGATAAAATATACTCAGCCATAATGTGTTGTTCTTTTTATATATTGCTAGATTAAATTTGCTAATATTTTGTTAAAGCTCTTTGCATAAATATTTAGGAGGAATATTCGCCTGTAGTTTTATTCTGGTAAAGCCTTTGATGAGTTTTGATGTTATGGTGGGCTCTTAAAATGAATTAAGGAATTTCCTTACCTATATTTTTTAAAAGTATTTGTATAAGATTAATGTTACTTCATCTTTTAAAGATTGATCAAATAAACCAGTTAAATTGTCTAGACCTGGAGTTTGGGGGTGGGGGGAGTTCAGTTTCTTTGATACAAAGGTGTGTTCTACAATGGTTGGCTGTAGTGATCTATAAATGTCAATGAAGTCAAGGTGGTAGATAATATAATTCATATCATCTATGCCTTTACTGAGTTTTTGACTAGTTATTCTACCTATTTCTGAGCGAAGGTGTTAATATCTACAAATAATAACAACAACAATAATAAACCCCTATAGCATTCTAAGAAGAGCTTTTCTTATGAAACAGTCTCAATATGCTTGCAAAGAAAGAAACCAAGATGGAAACAAAAGCCATTAGATCTAAGGTTGTGGGTTGACTGAAGGGTGAACAGAGCCCAGAGACAGAAGTAAATCTCAGATTTAACAGTCTAGATAATCTTTGACTCTGATTACCAACCCATTAATCCCTGAGGAAACCTCTATTTCCCCATTCCTCAAATATAGACTATTAAGGCAACAGGATGTACTTTATAGTCTGCCTTCCCCCACCTCCCCCTACCCTGCATTCAAATGTGAATTCTTTCCTAAGAGCATTGCAGATATTCCTATGAAGGGCAATGGACAAAGGAGATTCTCCTACAGAGTGAAAACAGGGAACATGAAGGACAATAGACAAATGGAAAGACTCCATCTCAAAAAAAAAAAAGTTCTCTCATGAGATGATTTTCTTGTGTATCTATAACCCCCAACAGGCCAGCCACGGTGGCCCATAACTGTAATCTCAGGACTTCGGGAGGCTGAGGTGGGAAGACTACTTGAGCCCAGGAGTTTAAGACCAGCCTAGCCAACACAGTGGATCCCCAACTCTACAAAACCTTAAAAAGTTAGCTGGGCGTGGTGATCCATGCCTGTGGTCCCAGCTACTCAGGAGGCTGAGGTGGAAGTATCACTTGAACCCAGGAGGTCAAGGCTGCAGCAAGCCACATTTATGCCACTGTTCTCTAGCCTGGGTGACAGAGTGAGACCTGGTCTCAAAAATAAATAAATAAGTAAATAAAACATACCCCCCTCCAACCCGCCGAATAGAGTACAACTATTTGACAGAAAAGGATAGGAATTATTTACTTGCCTATTGTAAGTGTCTTTCTTCCTGAATTACAGTAGATAAGCCATTTTTCTACATGAATGAATTAATTGAAAGCTTAGACAGCTTGAGGATGATGGGAGAAGAAGAAACCAGAAAAAAGACAAGAATGGAGGTAAGGTTTGAAGTGATGCAAAAATATTGATATAGTTTAGCTGTGTGTCCCCACCCAAATCTCATGTTGAATCCCCAGTGTTGGTGGAGAGGCATGGTGGGAGGTGACTGAATCATGGAGGTGAATATTCCCCTTGCTGTTCTCATGATAGTGAATGAGTTCTCCCAAGATCTGGTTGTTTGAAAATGTATATCACTTCCCCCTTTGCTCTCTCTCTCTCCTACCCGGCTGTGGTAAGACATGCCTGCTTCCCCTTCACCTTCTGCCATGATTTTAAGTTTCCCGAGGCCTCTCCAGCCATGCTTCCTGTACAGCCTGCAGAACTGTGAGTCAATTAAACTTTTTTTTTTTTTTTTGAGATGGAGTCTATCTTTGTCACCAGGCTGGAGTGCAGTGGCATGACCCTGGCTCACTGCAACCTCCACCTCCCGGGTTCTGTCAATTCTCCTGCCTCAGCCTAGCTGGGCTTACAGGCACGCACCACCACGCCCAGCTAATTTTTGTATTTTTAGTAGAGACGGGGTTTCACCATGTTGGCCAGGATGGTCTCGATCTCCTGACCTCGTGATCTGCCCACCTCAGCCTCCCAAAGTGCTGGGATCACAGGCGTGAGCCACCGCACCCAGCTGAACTTCTTTTCTTCATAAATTACCCATTCTTAGGTATGCCTTTGTAGCAAAGTGAGGATGGAATAATACAACCATCAATTTTGCTTACTTGATATTTGGCCAAAGATTGACTTTGGGAGTGAGAAGAAGAAAACTAGCTTGAAAAGGTGTGTAGCTTTTGCTCAATGGAGCCAACAACCATGGCTCTGGTCCTATGTCATTCTGGCATCTACCATCCCTTTAGGTTTTTGAAGTTATCTTTTAGTATCTGATAATTTCCATTTAAACATTTTGCTTTCATCTTGGTTGTCTGTCTTCCAACAAAAGTTGGAGTTGTGAGTTTAGCTGCATATATATGCTCAAATGTTAGTTTATTCCCCAAAAAAACAAATAAAATACTTAGAAATATAGTTCATATTTAGTCAGTTGCCTTACTTTTTAAAAAATATTCCTTTTTTTTTTTTTGACAGAGTCTCACTCTGTCACCCAGGCTGGAGTGCACTGGTACCATCTCGGCTCACCACAACCTCTGCCTCCCGGGTTCAAACAATTCTCCTGCCTCAGCCTCCTGAGTAGCTGGGATTACAGGCACGTGCCACTGTGCCAGGCTAATTTTGTATTTTTAGTAGAGACGGGGTTTCACTCCTGACCTGAAGTGATCTGCCCGCCTTGGCTTCCCAAAGTTCTGGGATTACAGGCATGAGCCACCGTGCCAGGCCTAAAAAATATTCCTTTAAAAGAAGCAGCATAGTTAACAACTCATTACATGAAAATGATATTTATGGTAAAACAAGATTTACATGAAGCCTATTTACAGTCACCGCTTAAACAAATCTCAGCTTTCCTTTCCCCTTTTAAATTTGTATTCATTCTTACATACATATATAATCCTTTAAATCATTTGAGGATAAACACTCAAACATTACATATAAGGCTGAAGTCCTCTCTGACGACTTGGATTTTGTTTCTATTGTAAGGATAACCAGTTTCTATTACTTAGGCTGTGACTTGCTACTAGGGCTTCACTGCTTATTCTGCTTCCTCTGAGTGAAAGTCCCTGACAACCAGGCCCCTCTCTCTTGATAATCCCACCACTTCCTCTCCCTGCAATCTGCCTTTGGCCACTTGTGTGAAACAGACTTGTGTGGCTCAAACTAGCCTGATCCTGCATGTACTATTCCCTTTGCGAGTCATTCTTTTCCTCCTCTTCACTACCTGGTGTACTACAGTTCTTCTTTGCCTGCTGTGACCAAATGTTACATCAGATCTAAATTCTTTCCTGTGCCTGAAAACTGTTTTGTGTAATAAAGAGCCCTGGAGAAATTAAACCCATGAGATCTGGAGCTACATTTCTTGGTTAGGATTCTGGATTTTGTCTCTTACTAGCTACCTTAGACCAGTTACTTAATCTCGTTGAGTCTCAGTTCCCTTGTTTGTGAAATGAGTCTATAAGCAGGTATTAATACCTGCTTCAAAATGCTGTTAGTGGGATTAAATGAGTTAACAGATGGGAAACACTGAGATCATGCTGCCTAGAAGATAGTGAGGGTTTGGTAACTGTTGTGACTATGGATATTTTAGCATCCTTCATTAGAATACTCTTCATATTTTATGATAACCTTTTCCTGTCTGCCTATCTTCTCCAATCCTCAAGGGCTGCACCATGTCATCATTTACTTTGTTTCATCCCCACTTCACCTTGCATCTGCCCCAAACTCCAAAGTCTACACAGTAAGTGCAATGCCAGCCACTTAGCAGGTGCTCCACCTAGAAGAAAGTATGGCATAGTGTCAAGCACCTTAGTAACAGAAAGCTTCAATCTGGAATATTACACAGAGTACTTTTAGGGGACTCTCCATTGTAGCTCTCAGCCTCCAGGCTATCTTGCTTTCTCTTTCCCTTGGAACCAAATTTAAAAAGAGACTTTGACTTTCTATCCGGCCTCCTGATGCAGCAAGTGGTGTTGAGTCTACAGCATACCTCAGGAGGAGGTTTCTTTGCCCCGTACCTCTCCACTTCTCTTCATTCCTTGCATCTCACTCTCTCATTCCCTACAATTCCACCTTATTGATCACTTTTTACCATAGAAAGTCTTCCTATAGAAGCAGTCTTCTAAGCAATGTCGACAAAGTGCCTCAGACCTCTGGCCCCAATTGATTCCGGTTTAAAGGTCTATGTTTTCATTCTTTCTTTCCCTCACTAAAATTTTGAAAACAATTGAGGAAAAAAAAACAGCTTTTCTGACAGTTTCTAACAGTTTGCAGCATGCTTGCCTCACAGCCTTGTATCGAGCCTTGTAGCTTTTAAGCCAAAGGAATGACATTTTAAAAGTTTCTCTTATTGGTAAATTCCAATCAAGTTAATTGTGTTCTATAAGAATTTTAAAAAGTAAAAATGTAACTGCAAGAGTCACAATTAAGGTAAAGAGATGTATTTCATTAAACGCTACTATTAAGTGATATCAGTGAACATCCATAGCCTACATTACATTGTCACTCATTATCAACATGAATACATCTTCCTAGCTTTGGGTGAAACCACTGGAAAAGTTCTTCTGGCAGTGTACAGGGATATTTATGAGAAATGTTCAGAAAAATGAACCTAGTTAATATTTAATGAAGTACATGTTACTGTAATGTTATCATAAAATTAGCTTAGCTTACAAGAAAATGTTATAAAATGAATCTTCTTTTATGCTGGCCAATAATTTAAATAATATACTTTATTAAAAGAGCCAAGCAATGTTTTTAACTATATAATATACCAACTCCCAATCCAGAAAACTGCTATTGCTCCTTTATTTTCTGCTTTAGTATTTCTATTCACTGTAAAATATTTTTTGAAAAGAATTTTGGGAGAATTAATAAAGCACTTAGCAGAATAAGAAGCAGAAGTATTATTTAGTTTCAGAGCAAACCCCTGGCAGTTTTGAGTGTTAATAGTGGTTCTCATTTAAGCTTTTACAGGAACATACATTTTGACCTTTTTCAACTCTCCTGACTTCTAGAAGAATGAAGTGTTTATCTCAGAAACTATTGAGACTATCTTAGGATCTCAGTCTGTTCAGGAAACTAGCTGTGCAAAACTTGTTAACAGATAAAAACAAAAGAGCACTGCATTGGGCTGGAAGTGGGATCTGAATTTTATCTGCTAAATAATGAGGGTCATGTCACTGAATCTCACCAAAAATGAGGATAACAAAGCATTATATTCTTCACACAGGATTGTTGTCTCAAATGAAAAAAAAAACAGATGTATAAATATTGTGAAAAAGAAAGTAGTTTAAGAAATACTACTTTTATTATTTATATTATTTCAAATCACACCATCATTATTGCTTTTTATTTTTTATTTTTTTAAGATGGAATCTCGCTCTGTCGCCCAGGCTGGAGTGCAGTGGCACAATCTTGGCTCACTGCAACCTCTGCACTACAACCTCTGCCTCCTGGGCTCAAGCAATTTTCCTGCCTCAGCATCCTGAGTAACTGGTATTACAGGCATGCACCACCAAGCCCGGCTAATTTTTGTACTTTTAGTAGAGACGGGGTTTTACCATGTTAGCCAGGCTGGTCTCGAACTCCTGATCTCAAGTGATCCACTCACCTTGGCATCCCAAAGTGCTGGGATTACAGGTGTGAGCCACCACGCCAGGCCTAGTACTGATTTTTAAAGATGACAGGGTTGGCATGTGTCCAATTCTATGAATAGGTTCCTACAAACTTTTTTTTTTTTTTTTTGAGACGGAGTCACCCAGGCTGGAGTGCAGTGGCGCCATCTAGGCTCACTGCAAGCTCCACCTCCCGG
>NW_026652282.1:96066976-96141360 GCF_009828535.3 Hylobates moloch | reverse complement strand
TCCTGCCTCAGCCTCCCTAGTAGCTGGGACTACAGGCGCCCGCCACCACGCCAGGCTAATTTTTTGCATTTTTAGTAGAGATGGGGTTTCACCGTGTTAGCCAGGGTGGTCTCCATCTCCTGACCTCGTGATCCGCCCGCCTCAGCCTCCCAAAGTGCTGGGATTACAGGCTTGAGCCACCTCGCCTGGCCAAAAAATTTTTATAAGCAGAAATTTATTTTAAGAGTTGATGGGTACTGATCTAAGACAATGTTGGCATTCTTCAAATGAAAGATTGTTTTTGCAAATATTGGTAGTGTCCTGTAGTTACAGGTGAGTTGGGGTTTTATATCCCCTCCCCTACAAATTTGTCAGGAGTACTCCTCTCCGTCCTAGGCCTTTCAACTGGTACCTTATGTGAAAGAGTCACTGAAAGGCAGACACAATGGTATTCTGATGAAGGATTAGAAAACAATGGGGCTGTAGACCTTGAGCACTGCACAAATGGTCCTACAGTGCCTTGTTAGATTCTAATACCTTGTTCATGCAAGGACAATGGGACTTGTACAAATTTGCATAATCAGTTACCTATTTTGAACATGGTGCATTTTACCAGTGGAAAAATATTTCCAGTATCTCTTATGCTTAATTAATAAATTCTTTTATGTAGATTTCAATGATGATATTTGAGGTGCCAAGTAATCACTTCTCAGTGTTGTCTCCTAATTAGAGTACCTCTAAGATATAGAGTTTTTGCATATTCTCATATTACATGATTTATATTAATATTCTTAATGTAAATTCCAATGCAAACTATACAGCAAGATTGTCATTTGTCATTATATGAAAATGTACAATACTCCAAGTACTATTTTCAAGGTCTCATATGTGTTTTTATTTTTAAAAAAAGGTTCTTTAAAGAATACTTAGGACAATTTAAGACACAGACATCATTCATTTTAATAAACATTTCTTGAGCACTTACTATGTACCAAGCACTATGCTAGGTACTGGGGTGTTAAAAACTAGGCATGATTTAAGTTCTCACAGCCTATAAGGAAACAGATATTAAACAAATAAATGCCAAAAGTACTTTTCACCATAGAAAGTGTAATTGGTTACATACTTTGGCTATTGTGACTAATGCTGTAATAAACAGGAGTGCAGATATCTTTTTGGTATACTGATTCCATTTCCTTTGGATATATGCCCAGTAGTGGGATTGCTAGATCACATGGTAGTTTTATTTTTAATTCTTTGAGGAACCTCCATATTGTTTTTCTTAATGGCTGTATTAATTTACAGTCCCACCAGCAGTGTGTAAGGATTACCTTTCCTCCACATCTGGTGAATACTTGTTATTTTTTTCATTTTTTGATAGTAACCATTCTGATAATGAGGTTATATCTGATTATAATTTTGATTTGTATTTCCCTGATCACTAGGAATGTTGAGCATTTTTCACATATCTGTTGTCCATTTGTATGTCTTCTTCTGAGAAATGTTTATTCAGATCTTTTGTTCATTTTTAATCAGTTTTTTAAAAAATATTGAGTTATTTTTGTTCCTTATATATTTTGGTTATTAACCCCTTATCAGGTGTATAGTTTGCAAATATATTCTCCCATTCTGTGGGTTGTCTTTTTAAGCTCTGTTGATCGTTTTCTTAGTTGTGCAGAAGCTGTTTAACCTGATGTGATCCTATTTGTCCATTTTTGCTTTGATTGCCTTTGCTTTTGAGGTTTTATCTAAAAAATCTTTGTCTAGACCACTGTCATGAAGCTTTTTCCCTATATTTTCTTCTAGTAGTTTCGGGTGTTACATTTAAATCTTTAGTCTGTTTTGAGATAATATTTGCTTATGGTGAGAGATAAAGCTCTAATTTCATTCTTTCTCATGTGGGTATCCAGTTTTCTCAGCACTGTTATTGAAGAGGCTGTCCTTTCCTTAATGTGTGTTCTTGGCACCTTGTCAAAAATCGGTTAGCTATAGATGTGTGAATTTATTTCTTGGCTCCCTATTCTATTTCATTGGTCTATGTGTCTATTTTTATGCCAATACAATGCTGTTTTGCTTACTCTAGGTTTGTAGTATGTTTTGAACTCAAGTAGTGTGATGCCACCAGCTTTATTCTTTTTGCTCAAGTTTGCTTTGGCTACCCAGGGTCTTCTGTGGTTTCATACAAATTTTAGGATTGCATTTTCTCTTCCTGTAAAGAATGTCATTGGTATTTTCATAAGGATTGCACTGAATCTGTATCTCACTTTAGATGCCCTGGTCATTTTAACGATATTAGTTATTTCAATTCCTGAACATGTGATAATCTATTTTCTGTGTGTGTTTTCTTCAATTTCTTTCATCAATGTTTTATATCTTTCATTGTTAAGTGTATTCCTAGGTATTTTGTTTTCGTATTTTTGTAAATGGGATTACTTTCTTGATTTTTTTCCAGATAATTTGCTAGTGGTATATAGAAGTGCTACTTACTTTTGTGTGTTGATTTTGTATCCTGCAACCTTACTTTTATTCTAATGTTTTTTGGTAGAATCTTTGGGTTTTACATATATATGTCTATTATAAGCACATATGCATATATTTATATTATAAGCACATATATGTATATTTGTTTATAGATATATATATTCTAAATAATGTCACAATATTATAGATGTGTGTATATGTGTGTCTGTAATATATAATATGTATATCTATATACATACACACACATATATGCGTAATATTGTAAGACACTATTTAGAAAAAGCCTATGGGAGGAGATAGAAATAATTCATCTTATAAATTAGAATTGCAAATAGTGAATTATAGTAGTTAATTTCTTTCCCTTTTGTATGTGTGTGTATATATGTTTATATATACACATACACGTGTATAGATGTTTATATATACACAAACGCGTGTATAGATGTTTACATATACACATACGTGTATATATGTATGTATATGATGTCATTAACAAACAGGGACAATTTGACTTTCTTTTTTCCAGTTTGGATGCCCTTTATTTCTCTCTCTTGCCTGATTACTCTGGCTAGGACTTCCAGTACTAAATTCAATAAAAGCAGTGAAAGACGACATTCTTGTCTGGTTTCAGATTTTAAAAGAAACTTTTCAGCTTTTCCCAGTTCATTGTGATGTTAGCTGTGCGTTTGTAATTAATGGCCTTTATTATGTTGAAGTACAGTCCTTCTATACCTAATTTCCTAGGAGCTTTTATCGTAAAAAAATGTTGAATTTTATCAAATACTTTTTCTACCAAATATCCATCAATGGATTAAGACACTAACAAGAATGAAATACTGTCATTTGTGGCAATATGGATGGACCTGGAAGACATCAGGTTAAGGGAAATAAGCTAGACACAAATAAAGGTAAATACTGCATGAACTCACTCATATGTGGGTATAAAAAGTCATTTTCATGAAAGTAGAAAGTAGAATAGTGGTACCAGAAGATGGAGAGAGTGGAGGGGCTGAGGGATTGAAAGACATTGATCAATAAGTATAAAGCTACAATTAGATAAGAGGAATAAGTTCTGATGTTCTATTGCATGGTAGAATGACTGGAGTTAATATATATTTCAAAATAGGTAGAAGAGAGGTTTCTAAATGTTCTCATTAAAAATAAATAATAAATGTTTAAAGTGATGGATATGCCGATTACCCTGATTTGATCATTACACAATGTATACATGTACAGGTTGAGTATCCCTTGTCCAAAATGCTTAGGACCAGAAGTATTTCAGATTTCAGAGTTTTTCAGATTTTGGAATATTTGCATTATACCAGTTGAGCATTCCAAATCCCCAAATCCAAAATCTGAAATGTTCCAGTGAGTATTTCCTTTGAGCATCATACTGGTGCTCAAAAAGATTCAGATTTTGGAACATTTTGAATTTTTGATTTTTAGATTTAGTATCCTCAACCTATATCAAAACATAACATTGTAGCCTATAAATATGTACAATTATTATGTGTCAAGCACAAATTTTTAAAAATACAATGTGAGTTTGCTACAAAAAATAAAATAGAATGTTATGAGAACCTTTAAAATATCATGACATTATTTAGCAAAAGCCTATGGGAGGAGATAGAAATTATTCGTCTTATGAACTAGAATTGCAAATATTGAATTATAGTAGTTAATTTCTTTCCCTTTTAATGTTTTTACATTACAAGATGAAGATAAAGAGCAGAAACACTTTTAACTGGGAAAATAACTTTTTATGCCATTGAATGGTTTGGCTGACTGAAACTATAAAGTGGTTAACAACTGAGTGTCACAGAAATTAAAGGCACTTCTATTGAGTCAGTAAGTCAATACATGACTTCTGTTCCCTTGAGGAAACTAGCTTGCTACACTCACAATTCAAGATGGAATAACATTTTTCAGCAGCTAGTAAGGAAAATAACCCTGGCAAAAATAAAAGTTTAGGGTTTTAAATTATTTTTTTCCTGATTTTTTTCAGTATAGTCTATTATAAATTTAAGCAGAAAACATCAATAGACTTCAATTATACTACGAAGAATAATCTTAAAGGCAATTTTTGGTTAGATGGAGTAAATTCTGGTTTTGCTGACACTGATTCCTTCACCCATTTAATGGTTTTTATTAATTGATTTGAATTTCCTATTGCCATTACTGAGTACATTTTAAGTTTGATGCTTCATTGCAGTCTTAGAGCTCTGTTAATTTTTATATGCATTTTATTGAGTTTATATATTACATACTCTTAATTATAAATATTTTGAGTGCTTTTTTACATTTAGTTGTTGAAATACAATATAAGAAATATGAAGTTTACCAATTAACAGAAAGATGTTACATAGTTATCTATTCATTTTACTTTTCCATAAGATGCTGAATAAATAAATAATGCAATTCTCAAGAAAGAAGCGATATTCAAGTTATTCTTAAGGTCTTCAATTTAAGTACTAAAATGTCTTTTCATACACTTTATTTAACCTTCCAAGATTCTAGCAAGCAATATTAAAATCAGAAAAATGCATAGAAAGAAAAAAAACTAGCAATTATATTGTGATTAATTTTGAAACTCTTTTTATCATTTTTCTATCAACTAACGTTGCAAACTCTCATCGTAACAAAAATACATTGAAAATTACGATGGAAATGAAAATAAGATATCAGTCCAGACATCCAGACATAAATGGACACAGATACATAAACAGGACACACACACACACACACACACACACACACATGCACACACACACATTCAAGGACATCATTGGTATCTTTCCTTGATATCTAAGATGACACCACTGCAGTAGAGACATCAAAATTCTCATTGTCACTATGTTTTGACAGATATGATCATTCAGCAAACTTGGTAGCTCAAAAAACCTGCACAAGCCCTTTGTCTTTTTGGTTCCTTGATTTATTTAACAACATTTCTTGAGTGCTAACCAGGTCCCAGGCACTGTTCCATGTGTTGGGGCTAGAACAGCTTCTTCTCTCATGGTGTTTATATTCTAGTGGAATTTTTGGTCTCACAGACACACACACACACACACACACACGGAATACATACATAGATAAATTATGTATACAGTTAATTTTCAGCAGTTTGACAATGATGTGGTAGACAGATGATGATGATGATAGATAGATAGATGATAGATAGATAGATAGATAGATAATAGATAGATGATAGATAGATGATAGATAGATAGAGATAGGTTCACACACACACACACACACACACACACACACACACACAAAGATGTTGATTGTTCTATTGCCTGATTTTTTCCCCTGTAACCACCAGAATTGGTGGTAAAATTATTGATCTGGAAACGAAAGCTGCTAACTACTCTCATATTCTAGAGAAAATCATCTTTCTGGCCTCAAATTTGGGACCAGATTCCTTCTTGTAGGGTTTTCTAAGAGGGTATTAAACCATCTCTGTCCCTCACCTCAATCTACATGAGAGGATTAGACACAGAAAAAATTTGAGGCATTGGTTGTGCAGAATTTTAGCAAGAGAATGGTCTTTTCTAGTCCTTGATTTTTTCTCTCTGTGCCAAGGAAAGGAGGAATTCCAAAGAGATCAGTTAAAGACTGGATATGGCTTTCAAGAAGGAAACACTAGCATCACTCTCCTCAGCTTAAGTGCCTGCTGAGATGAGAGCAGCAGGCCTATCTGATGTTCTCATGAGAAAGAAGCAAGAAGGCAGATTTCTTGACATTGCTTTGTAGTTGTTTCTCGAAGTTTCGGAGCCTACAGGAACATAAAGATGGTATCTGTTTCTGGTCCAGAGATTTCTGAAGGCAAGAGATCTGCTAAGGTAGCCCATGCCAGCAGTGTGTACAGAGATAATGTAATGAGCTGGGGGCAGAAGAGAGAGTGGCATCCTGTATTCCACTTTGCTCTGGCTTTTTGGACCAGGCAAGGAAGTTAGGATCTCAGTAGCTTCTCACAAAAGCATATGGAAATTAGATGTGATTCAGGTCACTTCCAGGGCAAAACAACTCAAGGTCCAATTTTAATAAGGAGTCAGGGGATTGGTGATAAGACTGAAGTGAGAGTTGGCTGCTTTTCTCTGAAGCTGGTCTTCAGATACAGAGGATACCAGATGAAGTGGAAAAACTGCTTACATTATATGCTTGCAGGTACACTTAGAGGAATCACTCATCTCTTAAAAAAATTCTATTCTACTCAAGCATTATTTTCCAGATTTAAGATCCCCTTTACATTCTTTCAACAGATATTTATTGAATGCTGACAATGTTCCAGGTCCTATTCTTGGTGCTGGGGATGTAACAATGAACAGACACATATATAGAGAGAGGAAGACTATAAACCGAGTCCACTATCAGTGTCAAAGCTGCCAGCACAAAGATTGCGAGTTGTACTGACAGCAGTGTCAAGCACAAAGCAGGAGCCCTGATATACGTTATATTGAATGAATAAATGAGGTTAAATTAGATGACTTCTAGGATCATTTCCAGTTTTGATAATTTGTGTTTTCCTTATTGTCTCCAACTCTGTTAGTTATGCATCTCTTATTTGGACATAATTTTAATATTAATCAAGTACCACTTATATTCTGGATAATGCTAAAGTGTATCATATATTTGTGTGTTCTCATTTGATTTTCATAGCAGCACCATGAGGCAGATTTGATTATCCCATTTTACAGATGAATGTACTAAGGCTCATGAGGTTAAATGTTTTACCCAATTGGCACAGCTGGAATTTGAAAGCTATGGGTTTTTTGTTTGGTTGGTTGGTTGTTTTTTTTCTTTTGCTCCAAATCCTGTACTTTTTCTGTTAGATCACACTATCTCCCTAATATTATGGTACTGTATACTACAAAGTGCTAGAGCATCATATAATTAGCATTCATAGTGAAAACTAGTTTTCAAACTGTCTTTACATTGTGTATATATATATATATTATATATATGCATTTATATCACTTTTTTGCATAGGAATACACACGCATACACATATATATTCTTAGTTATACTCTGTGCAGAAAGAGAAGATACTCTTCATTGTTTTATGGATCAAAAAACTGATATTTATAAAAGTTAATTATATAATTAAGCAGAGTTATTACTGAGATTGGAGCTCATGTCTTCCAATGCCAATTACTATATTTTCAACATAACACAATGTCTCAGTGACCCTCAGAAGATGCTCTTTTCTTCCAAAGCTCCTTAAAACTCTAGTTTAAAACATAACTGCTCTAGGAAGTATCTCCTGGTAATACCATTTGACATCAAATCATGTGTATTCTTCATTTATCTTCTGTACTTCTAAGTTTCATGTGATAATAATAGCTAATATTTGTTGAGTCTTCTATGCACCAGATCTTGTTCTAGGCACTATGCATGTACTGATTCACTTAGAGCTCATAGCATCCTCTTGAGGTAGATTCCATTGCAATTCCCATTTTATAGATGAGGATACTCAGACATAAATTGGTTATGTGACTTGTCCAGTCTTAGAGAAGTGGTAAGAAGCTGAATTAGCTACTTGGGAGGCTAACGTTGGAGGAATGTTCCAGTGTTTGAATTCAGGGCAGCAGTGAGCTGTGATTGCACTACTGCACTCCAGGCTAAGCGACAGAGGAAGATGCTGTGGAAACAAAGAAAGAAAGAGAGAGAGAGAGAGCGGAAAGAAAGAAAGAAGAAAGAAAGAAAAAGAAAGAAAGAAAAGAAAGAAAGAGAGAGAGAAAAAGAAAGAATGAGAGAGAGAAAAAGAAAGAAAGAAAAAGAAAAGAAAGAAAGAGAGAGAAAGAAAGAAGAAAGAAAGAACAGAAAGAAAGAAAGAAGAAAGAAAGAAAGAGAGAGAGAGAAAGAGAGAGGGAGGGAGAGAGGGAAGGAAGGAAGGAAGGAAGGAAGGAAGGGAGGGAGGGAGGGAGGGAGGGGCTGGATGATTAATGTATGGATGCAGACAATCTGGCTCCAGAGGACTTGCATTTCTATCCATTTCATTCTATACTCATGTGAATTATTTTACTTTGCTTTTAATCAAATATTGTTTTATAAGTGTTGTTCAATCTTTTTTTCACGTCTCACTCAATAGACAGGCTGTAACTCAAGTTCTTCTGTACTACAAATAGGGTTTAGAACAGCATTCTACATAGAGAGGGAGTCAAGCAAATAATTTGAAAGAGAATGATAGCTCCTTGAGCACACAGGCAACAATTTAGCAATTTTTTCCAGAACAGAAAAAAGGTCTAAAGAAGTTCCCTTATTCTTTTTATTTTTTCTTTGAACCCCTTATGGCAGTGAATATTTGACATTAATGTGAAAAATATCATTCTTTCTTATATATTAAATTGTTTTTTTTTCTAACCCATGTTGAAATTGTTTTCCAGGAATGGAAATGATTTTGAGCTGATGAGCCATAACCATCCATTGCCCGTGGTCATCAAAAACACTGATTAGCAACTTAGTTCCAGAGGTGAGGGTGACATTCTGTGACTACAGACTAGAAGAAAACAAATGAGCTCACAGAAGAGTTAAGCCAAATAGTCTTTCCTCTTCCAGTCACTCCCCATGTTACACATACATATTCCTCCACTGTATTAGTCCATTTTCACACTGCTATAAGAACTACACAAGACTGGGTAATTTATAAAGAAATGGATTTAATTTAATCAATCACAGTTCCACATGGCTTGGAGGCCTCAGGAAACTTGCAATCATGGCAGAAGGTGAAGGGAAGCAAGGGACGTCTTCACAAGATGGCAGGAGAGAGAGCACAGGGGAAACTGCCACTTATAAAACCATCAGATCTTGTGAGAACTTCCTCACTATGATGAGAACAGCATGGGGGAAACTGTCCCCATGATCCAGTCACCTCCCACCAGATCCCTCCTTTGACATGTGGAGATTACAATTCGAGATGAGATTTGGGTGGGGACACAGAGCCAAACCATATCACCCATGTTACACATTCATGCTTGTTGGAGCTATGTCTCATAAGAAAATAGCTGATTCTGTCATTTATCTTCTTTTAAACATTCAATGGCTCCCCCGTGCCTCTGACGACATTTTCAAATGTGGCATAAATCAAAATAATCCAGGAAACTTGAAGGAAGTGTAATTTTCAAATCGAGGTAACTCGTTTATTTAACAAGCTCCCTGAGGGATGTTGATACCCATTTAAAGTTGAAAAACATTGGCCTTTGGGGGTTAAATACAGACTCTTCAGCTTGGCATTCAAGGCCCACCTTTCATTGTCCTGTTCTGGCATTTCCAGCCTTATCTTCTGGTAAGTCTACATTTCAATCACATTCCCAAACCTCCTAGTACTGGCCCTGCACAGAACAGGCATTCAGTATGGTTTATAAATTGACCTTGCTATTTCAGTGTTCTAGTCCACTAAGCTAAGTAGCCGCCAAGGTGTTGTAGGAAATTATATTGGTCTATGTCCTTTGCTTACTCTACTACTTCTCCTTTCTTTTCCATCAAACTTGGTGCTGCCTGAGAATTTAATTTTTCAAAGTGACATTTAGTTCTTACTTAGCCATTGAGCTTCAAAGTATGGTCACAATAGAGTGGTAATGCAAAAGGCAGAAATATTTCTCATGTTGAGCATAGCAACCCCAAAAACATAATGAAAATCATAATTCAGTCACTTTCCCATCATTCTGCATTAATGATTACAGATTCAGGGTTCCAAATACTGATCCTCTGCTATTTCAAGAAGCTTTCAATTTATTCACATTCCCAATTCCATCCTAGATTCAAACAGAAAGATGTGCCAGTGTTTACTTTGTCTCTTTTCAGTCCTGAAGAATGCCAATGTTCCTAACCCACACCAAGTGTTTCCATTAGTCTTATTCACTTGTCAGTCTGTTGAGGTCTTATTGCCCCTTGCTCCCTTGAAGATAATGTCATCATCTAAAAGATCACTTAGCTGTATTTTATTCTTTGTGTGCTGTAAAAATTTACTCTGATGGAAATGGAAATTTTGCCCATATGAAAAAAATAGCCCACTATTTAATCATTTGATGGGTCAGGTTGACATTGTGAGAAGATTAATTAGCTAAACCAAACAATGTGCCTGTGTGTGTGTGTGTGTGTGTATTTATGTGTGTGTTTGTATATTCATTGCACGTGTATGTGCATGTCTGTGTATTCACTGTATCTGTGTGTGTGTGTTTGTGTGTGTGTGCCTATGCAGGGGGCAAAGGATGCTGAAATCTAGCCTGTCCTTGACATGTACTTTGGTGCAGTGGTGAATAATGCCAAGAGGAAGGGGGTACTTGTTTCCCTTTCTGAGAGGTTACCTTTGTTCACCAACTATGTGCCTGAGGGACCACCTTTTATTTTGATTCAACCATTCATAGAGATTGGCTTTTTTCTAATTTTCACAGAAACTCATATAGACTAGCAGTGTCTGTATGTAAGTACACGTCTGTGCATATGTTCATGTGTATGCATATTTGTGTGTGTATGTGAGAGAGAGAGAGAAGGGGGGATAAGAGAGACTGTAGACCATGCATTTGTAGACTGAGAGAGTTAGCATTTTGGATAGACAAAGCAAGCTTCTATCTATTGTGGTAGGAACAAAAGTTAAAATTATTCTCCTTCACAGTATTAACTATTATGCAAATATCCCTTCCATATACCAATGTCATAGAAATTTTCCCTCAAAATGGTACAATATGGATGAAGAAGCACGGAGATAAGGTTGGGAGAATTGAGTTTTTTCCTATCCTAGTTCTAACACATAGCTGTGTGACCTTAAGTAAATTCTATAACCTCATAATATCAATATTCTCATCTATACACACGGATTCCTCAGGGCCCACTTTGCTACCCCTATACAACTCCACGTGTGCACATACATGTGCTTATTTATTTACCTTTTTTTTCTCAAAGAAAGAAGTGCAGCTGTTTGACACTTTAACACTTCTCACTTTTCTTGCTCAAGCTCCTCTGGCACCTCTCTACAAAACTTGCAACATTTTCTCTCCAGGCTGTCCTTTAAGAAAAGGCTACATATCTTCATTTTTTAAAACAGCTCTTTATTGCTTTTCACTCCAGGGAAATGGATGTGAGATGATTAAAGATAACCAATACTGGAGAGGCTGAAAAGCTTCTGGAAGTCTCAGAAAATGCGAGTTGAGGCTCGGAAGATTCAAGGAACTTTATCTGTCTTCTTTTCTTCCTTCAGTTCAACGAATATTTATTGAAGGACTATAAGGTGGCATACCTGCCCAAAGCACCAAGACCATGGCAATAAACAAATTAAACAAAAATCATTGCCATCATGGAGCTTACATTCCATTGGGTGGAGGCAAACGAAAAATCAGTAGCTATATATGAATCAGTAGAAAAAAATACGTATATATTCTATCAAATAGTGGTAAGTATTATGGAGAAAAATCAGGCAAGGAATGGTAATAGAAGGCATGTGTGTGTGTGTGTGTGTGTGTGTGTGTGTGTGTGTAAATGGAAGAAGTTGTGGTTTTAAAAAGGGTTATGAGGAAATGCCTCGCTGAAAAGTTAACATTTGAGATAAAACATGAAAGAAGTGAAGGAGTGAGCTATGTGAATATCTGAAGAAAAGCAATCTAGCACAATAGACCTGAGCCAGAAGCATTCCTGGAATGTTCTAGTAACAGCAACGAAGCCAGTGTTGCTGAAGCTGAGTGAGTTAGTGTAAAAATAGATGTCAGAGAGTTAACGCAGGGCTATATTGTGTGGGATCTTGTAGATTACTGCAAGGACTTCAGATTTTACTCTGAGTGAGAAGAGAAATACTGAAAGACTTTGATTACATGAGTGATATGATCACAGCTGAATTTTTATAAGATCACAATAGATGCTGTGTTGACAACAGACTGTTGGGGCCAGGGTATAAATACAAAAATTATTTAGGAAACTATTGCTATAATTAGATGAGAAAATACTGACAGCATGGATCAGGGCAATAGCAGTAGAAAGTAAGAGAAGGGATTGATTTTTATACACATTTTTGAGGTACAACCTAAGGATTTGCTTATACTGTGGAAGTGGGGTATAAGAGGAAAAATAGCATCCAGAATGACCCTAGAGTTTTAGGTTCAATAACCAAAAGTATGTAGTTTCTTTTTACTGATATGCCCTACACTGATATAGGAAAGACAGTAGGAGAAGTCCAGATCTTGATGGGATAACCGGTGATTCAATTTTGGACATGTTAGGCTTGAGAAGATTATTGGACATCTCAGTAAAAATGTGAAGTCAGCAGTTTGACATATGACTCTTCATTTCAGGAGAGATATTTGGCCTGGAGATAAAAATTTAAGAATCATTAGAAAATAAGTAGTAATTAAAGACATTAAGCTAATTAGATCACTAAGGGGGTGACTGGAGGTAAAGAATAAGTCCAAGCAAGAACTGAGTCCTGAGACTGCAATTTTAACAAGTAGAAAAGAGGAATAATAAGAAAGTGAAAGTAAAAGTACGTGAAGTTCTGAAGGCCAAGTCAAATAAGTGCTTTACAGAGAAGAGAGCGTTCACTTGTTTCAAATGTTGAGGATAGGTAAATAAGATGCACATGGATAAGTAGATTCAGCAATGTGGAGATACTGGCAATCTAGACAAGAGTAGTTTCAGGGCAGTGGTGACTAGGAAAGCCTGGTTAGAATGAGTTCAAGAGAAAGAGGTTTCCAATGCACCTTTAGAGGAGTTTTGCTGTAAAGGCAAGGAAAAAACAAACGGTAGCTGGAGGAAGTGTGTGAGATCAAAGGAGGTTTTTTTTCTTTTTTAATTTGTGACAGATGATACCTATGCAAAACTGTATCAAGCATGAATGTAGTTTAATAAATAATTATTCAAGGAACAGCCGAGTAACTACCACCTAAGTCAAGAAGTAGAACACTGCAGCATCCTAGAAGTCCAGTGTAGGCCCTTCTTGATCAAAAACTTGTCCTTTCCCCTTAAAGCACCATCTTGACTTTCTCAATGATTCCTTTCATATCTTTATATTTTCATCATACAAATTTGTATCTCTAAGCACCAATTGTTTGGTTTAGCCAGATTTTGGCATTTGGATAAATTCAATCGCATTGTATGAATTTTTGTTTTGCTTCTTTCACTATTGTATTAGTGTGTTTTCTGTTGCTTATAACAGCATACCTGAAACTGGGTAATTTATAAATAAAAATAATTTATTTCCTCCAGTTCTGAAGGCTAAGTCCAAGGTCAAGGGACCACATCTCATGAGGACCTACCTGCTGATGAAGACTCTGCAGAGTCCTGAGGTGGTGCAGGGCATCACATGGTGAAGGAGCTCGGCATGCTAACATGCTAGCTCAGTCTCTCTTCCTCTTCTTATAAAGCCACCAGTTTTCCTCCCATGATAATCCATTAATCCATGAATGGATTAATGCATTCGTGAGGGCAAAGCGCTCATCACTCAATCACCTCTAAAAGGCCCCACCTCTCAATACTGCCACATCGATGATTAAGTTTGAACATGAGTTTTGGAGAGGACAAATATTCAATCCGTAGCAATTGTTTTTCAGATTAATTCATATTGCAGTTTTTAGCTGTACTTGGTTTAATGTTACAGCTGTGTGATAGCCCATTCTATGAATGTTCCAGGATTTATACATCCATTCTTTGCTAATACATTTGGACGTTTCTGGTTTATGCCCTGCACCACCTTCCCATGACCACCATCAGATTTCAGTCGCAGCTGTGGTCAGCAGTACTCCTGCATAATAGAACAGAAGCGCCCCAGCTGAATCAATGCTCACAGACATTCTGGATGTGTTTGTTTGTTTGTTTGTTTTCCTTTTTCTTTTACTTCAGGTTGTTTATTTAGGCCTCACTTGATTGACTGACTGGCTTGCTAGCAGGGCAGCCCAGAAAAGCACACAGAAGCTAATTCTTTGAGGATCAGTTTTCAACCAATGAGGGACAGCAGCCTTTTGGAGGGACAATTTTTAGCTGAATACTATGTAGTTCTTCATAACACAAATGAGCCCCAGTTGCCTTGAGTGCTATTCAGCTTAAAAATGCACACTTTATTGGTTTTCCCTCTTTCCCCATCTCATTCTTCCCACGTCCTCAATGGTACTTCCTAAGATCACCTCTCAAATGAACCACCTGAACTCAAATCCTTGTCTCAGAGTCTGCTTGAAGGGAAACCAAAACAAAGAGAAGACTTTTATGAATAATGCAACAGTGAATATTCTTAAACATACCTCTTGGGATGCCTGTGCACAAATTGCTCTAGGGCAGGGCCCAGCAAACATTTTCTGCAGCGGGCTAGATAATAAATATTTTAGGCTTTTCTGGACACATATTCTCTCTGTCGCATGTTCTTTGTTTTATTGTTTTTATTTTCACAAGCATTTAAAATGCAAAGTATAGTTTGTCAATCACCGCACTAGAGTATATTCTTGTGAGTGAAATCACTAGATCAAAGGGCATATATAGGTTTTGCTTTCTTATATACTGCCAATTTTTCTAAAGTGCTTGTTCACTCCCAGTAGCAGGGCATGAGAGATCCAGTTATTCCATAACTTTGCCCACATTTTGTATTTGACAGAATTTTTATTTTTAGCCATTCTCTTGGGACTGTAGCAGTATTATAATGTGGCTTTATCTTGCATTTCCTTAATGACCAATTAGGTTGAGAAATTCTACATATGTATAATGGCTAATTGGTTTTCTATGTTCAGCTAGTACCTGTTTAAGTCTTTTTTCTGATTTTCTTTTGGTTTACCTGTCGGTTTTTTTCATTGACTTGCAGAATATCTTTGTAAATTCTGGATATGAATCCTTTGTTTTATTTGACTGTGCTTCAAATATCTTCTCTCACTTCATGACTTACACTTTCACTCTATTAACTGTATGTTTCAATGAACAAAATTTCTTAATTTTATTGAGGTAAGATTTATCAATCATTTCTTTCATGATTGTGAATTTTTTATTCTGTTCAAGAAAGTTTTCTCTGTCTGAAGTTTATAAAGATATTTTTCTATGTTATCTTCTATAACTTTATTGTATTTTTTCCTATCACATTTAAGTTTAACCGTGCCAGGCATGGTGGCACACACCTGTAATCCCAGCACTTTGGGAGGCCAAGGCAGGAGGATCACTTGAGGCCAGAAGTTTGAGACCAGCCTGGGCAACATAGCAAGACCTCACCTCTCTCTATATATATTTTTTAATTAGCCAGGTGTGGTGATGTGTGCCTATAGTCCTAGCTGCTTGGGAGGCTGAGGTGGGGGGATCGCTTGAGTCTAGGAGTTTGAGGCTGCAGTGAGCTATGATCATGCCACTGCACTCAAGCCTGAGTGACAGAGCAAAACTCTGTCTCAAAAAAAAAAAAATCTAACGGGAGCTATTTTTGTGTATATTATGAGGTGGGGTTTCAATTTCATTTTATTTCCATTTAGCTATCAATTATTCCAGCAGCATTTCTTTAAAAGATTATCCTTGCTCTACTAGTAAACTACAGTTGCTTTCTTATAACCTTTCTATCCATATATATTTGAGTTTTAATCTGAGCTGTATTCTGTTTCATTGGTCTGTTTGATGACCTTGCACAAATACAAACTGTGTATAGCAATTTTAAAATTAGGCACTGTGGCCAGACGTGGTGGCTAATGCCTGTAATCCCAGCACTTTAGAAGGCTGAGGCAGGTGGATTGCTTGAGCTCAGGAGTTCAAGACCAGTCTGGGCAACAGGAAGAAACCTCATCTCTACAAAAAATACAAAGATTAGCCAGGTGTGGTGACTGCTCCTGTAGTCCCAGCTGCTTGGGTGGCTGAGGTGGGAGAATGGCTTGAGTCCAGGAGGTCCAGGCTGCAGTGAGTCAAGATCTCGCCAATGCATTCCAGCCTGGGTGACAGACTGAGAGCCTATCTCAAAAACAAAACAAACAGGACGGGCACGGTGTCTCATGCCTGTAATCCCAGCATTTTGGGAGACCAAGGCGGGTGGATCACCTGAGGTCAGGAGATCGAGAGCAGCCTGGCCAATATGGCGAAAACCCGTCTCTACTAAAAATACAAAAATTAGCCAGGTGTGGTGGCGGGCGCCTGGGAGGCTGAGGCAGGAGAATCGCTTGAACCCGGGAGGCAGAGGTTGCAGTGAGCCGAGATAGTGCCACTGCACTCCAGCCTGGGCAACAGAGCAAGACTCTGTCTCAAAAAAAACAAAAAAAAAAATCAGACATTGTTCCCCCAAACACGAAGAAAACTAAGATTTTGATGATGATTGCATTGGATCTATGGATTAAGTTTGGAGAAATGATACCTTTATAGTGTTGAACCTTCAAATATATGGATATGGTATATTTTTCTATTTATTTAGGCCTGCCCTAATGTCTTTCAATAATGTTTGCCGATTCCCAAGTAGATTTTACTGCTTGATTTTGAGATTGTTAATGTTATTGTAGGTTTTATCAACTTCTTTTTTGATTCGTCTATTTTTTCTAACTTTTTTGAGATATGATTGACAAAAATTGTATACATTTATGGTGTACAACATGACATTTTGATATATGTGTACATTGTGAAGTGATTACCACAGTCAAGCCAGCTAACATATCCATTACCTCACCTAATTACCATTCTTTTTTGTAGTGAGAACACTTGAGATATACTCTCTAGGCAAATTTCAAAGAACATAATACATTATTATTAACTATAGTTATCATGCTGTACATTGGGTCTTCAGAACTTATATAACTGGAAGTTTTTACCCTTTGACCAACATCTCATTTCCACCACAGCCACCAGGTCCTAGTAACCACCATTCCATTCTCTATTACCATCAGTTCGACTTTTTTATTTTTTTTTAAGATTCCACATATAAGTGAGATCATATAGTATTTGTCTTTCTATGTCTGGGTTATTTCAGTAAGTATAATCCAAGTTCATACATGTTGTCACATATGACAGGATTTTCTTCTTTTTTAAGGCAGAATAACATTTACACACACTTTTTCTGTATCTACTCATTTGTCTACAGACACTTAGGTTGTTTTCATATTTCAGCTGTTGTAAATAGTGCTGCAATGACCAGATTTCTCTTTGAGATAGTGATTTTATCTCCTTTGGATTTATACTCAGAAGTGGAATTGCTGGGTCATATGGTAGTTCTATTTTTTAACTTTTTGAGAAACCTCCATACTGTTTTCTATAATGCTGTGTTTTTTTACATTAATTTTTGATTCTTTTAATAATATAGAGAGATATAGAACTAAAACTGATATGTATATATTGACATTCAGTTCAGAGACTTCAATATATTCGTGTTCTTTTGGTTATTGTGACAAAATACACATAATAGAAAATTAGCCATTTTGACCATTTCAAAGTGTACAATTTGGTGGGGTTTTGTGTATTCATAAAGTTGTGCAACCATCAACACTAAATCCACAACATTTTTATCACCCCAGAGAAACCCTATACTTATTACATTTCCCCTTCGCTCATCCCTTTCAGCCACGAATCTGATCTCTGTCTCAATTGATTTGCTGATTCTGAACATTCATAAATAGAATTAGACACTTTGTCAATAATTCTGCTATGAACATTCATATACAAGTTTTTCATGGACATATGTTTTTATATTTTGTGAGTATGTACCTAAAACTGTAATTATTGGGTCATATAATAACTCTTTTAGTTTGAGGAACTAAAAACTGTTTTCTAAAGTGTCTGCACCATTTCCACCAGCAATGTATGAGAGCTCCAGTTTCCCCACATCCTTGTCAGGATTAGCTACTGTTTGACTTTTTGAATATAGCCATTCTGGTGGATGCAAAGTGGTATCTCATGTGGGTTTGCTTTGCATTGTATTAATGACAAATTTCATATTCTCTGATGGCCATTTGCAGATTTTTCTTTTAAAAATTAGCTATTCAAGTCATTTGTCCTTTATTAATTGAGTCGTTTGACTTTTTGTTGTTGAGTTGTAAGAATTCTTTACATATCTTGGATACTAGACCTTTATCTTAAATATGACTGACAATTATTTTCTTCCATTCTGTGGTTCCTGTTTTTCTTGTCCTGATAATGTACTTTGAAGCACAGGGGTTTCTCATTTTGATGAAGTCCCATTTATCTATTTTTATTTTTATTTATTTATTTTACTTATGCTTTTGGTGTCACATATAAGGAAATCATTGTGAAGTCCAAGACAGAAAGGTGTACTCCTATACTTACTTTCAAGGGTTTTATAATTTTATTTCTTACACTTGTGTCTTTAATCTATTTTGAGTTAATTTTTCTGTATGATATGGGGAGGGGTTCACCTTCATTTATTTACATGTGTACCTCCAGTTGTCCCAGCAGTGTTTTTGAAGAGACTATTCTGTCTCCACTGAATTGCCTTAGCACTCTTGTCAAAAATCAATTGCCATAGAGGTATGGGTTTATTTCTGGACTCTCATCTTATTCCATTGAATTGTAAGTCTCTCCTTATGTCAGTACTATGCAGTCTTGATTAGTGTAGCTTTGTAATAAGTTTGAAAATCAGGGAGGGTAAGTTCTCCCATTTGTTGTTCTTTTTTAAAGATAGTTTGAGTTATTTGGAGTCCCTTGGATTTTCATATGAATTTTAAGAGCATCTTATCAATTTCTCCAAAAATGCCATCTGGGATTTTGATAATGATTGCGTTGAATCTGCAGTTTAATTTGAGGAGTAATTGCATCTTAATATTAAGTCTTCTAACCCATGCACATAAAATATCTTTCCATTTATTTAGGTCTTTTACATTTCTTTCAATGACATTTAATAGATTTCAGTATTCAATTTCGTTACTTCTTTTGTTAAATTTATTTCTAAGTATTTTATTCATTTTGATGCTATTGTAAATGTAGCTGTTTCTTAATTTTATTCTTGCATTGTACATTGCTAGTGTATAGAAATACAATTGAATTTTATATATTGATTTTGTATCCTCTAGACTTGCTGTATTTTCATTAGCTAGAGTAATTTTCTTAGGATTCTTGGAAATTTCTGTATATAAATTCATGTCATCTGCACATATAATTGTACTTCTTCCCTTCTAATCTGGATGTCACAATTTAGTTTTCTTGCCTAATTGACTTTTCTAGAATCTCCAGTGTAATATTGAATAGTAGAGGTGAGGATGGACATCTCTGTCTTATATATGGTCTTCGGGAGAAAGCATTTTGTTTTTCATTGTTAAGTATATTGTTAGTCGTACATTATTCATACATGTCCTTTATTAGGTTAAGAATATTCCCATTTATTGAGTGTCTTTATCATAAAAGTGGATGTTGTCAAATGCATTTTTCTGAGTCTATCGAAATAATCATTTGTATTACGATGCTCTAGAATGATTGAGTTTTTTTTTAAAGGAGTTTTGCTCTTGTTGCCCAGACTGGAGTGCAATGGTGTGATCTTGGCTCACTGCAACCTTCGCCTCCCGGGTTCAAGTGATTCTCCTGCCTCAGCCTCCTAAGTAGCTGGGATTACAGGCATGTGCCACCACACCCGGCTTATTTTTTGTATTTTTAGTAGAAAAGAGGTTTCACCATGTTAGCCAGGCTGATCTCGAACTCCCGACCTCAGGTGAACTGCCCACCTCGGCCTCCCAAAGTGCTGGGATTACAGGTGTGAGCCACTGCGCCCGGCCTAGTGATTGATTTTTTTATGTCAGCATTCTGATATCTACATTCTATGTCTACATACTGGGAATGTCTAATCCTACATTCCTGTGATAATTCCCATATGGTCCTATTGAATAATACTTTTTACATGATGCTGAATTTGACAGCATTTTGGTGAGGATTTTTGTTTCTGTTTATAGTTCATATGGATCTGTAGTTTTATTTTCTTGTGATGTCTTTGTCAGGTTTTGTTATCAGGGTAATACTGGCTTCATATAATGAACTGGGAAGTATTTCATTTTTAAAATTTTTTTGGAAGAATTTCAGTATTAGCTTTTGTTTAATTTCTTAAAGGCTTCCTGGAGATTACAATTAGCATCCTATTTCTAATAAGCACTTTTCGATTGATTTAAAAATTTTTATCTGGTAAGTCTAATGTCTGGGTTTTCTCAAGGATGGTTTGTATTGACTGTTTTTGTTCCTGTGTGTGGTCCATACTTTTCTGTTTCTTTGCATGCCTCATAATTTTTTTTTGAAAATTAGATATTTTATATAATTTATTGTGGCAATACTGAAAATCAGATTTTCTCCCCTCCCCAGGGTTTGTTGTTGATGCTGGTTGTTGTAGTTTGTTGTTTAATGACTTTTCGGAACTAAGTCTGTACATTCTGTATCTTTGTCATGTGTGGACACTGAAATCTCTTTTCAATTAGTTTAGCAGTCAGCTAATAATCAGCAGAATCTTCCTTAAATGCCTAAAACCAATCAGCCTGTCAGTCTTTTCTTAGGGGTTCTGTGTTCATGTTGGGCATGCCTTCAACACTCAGCCAGGTAGTTTACAATTTTGCCTACCTTATCCTTCACTACATGCTTTTGTGGAGCCATTTACAATTGTTGTCACCCTTTCCTTTCTTTGTAACTATTATTATTTGAGGACTTGGCATGTACCTTTCACTTTGCACATATGATGTTATATTTCCCTCACAATATCTTTACAAAGTAAGTAATATTGCCCTCAAAATGATAAAGCTAAGTCTTTGCTACGTCTTTTAAGTGACTGAGCCAAATAATGAGCTCATAGATGACTTCAGAGTTTATACACTTAACCCTACATTAACTCTTCCTAAAATAAAAAATCAACTATACTATTCTTTTATTTTGAATCAGGTGAAGCATTTTAATCCCCCTCTCATAATGAGAAGCCACTCATCTAAATATTGTTTCTATGGATCCCTGTGGCGTAGGAAATTATTTTTGCAAAGTACTGAGACATTCAATTTCTCTCAAGTGCCATAGTATTCAGTCCCTTACATTTTCTTATATTCATAATGTCTGGTAATAAGTATTCTCTCCTCAGCGGCTATAGCTCTGACTTTCTTTCATTATATCTTGGAGCATATTTTTTTTGTCCTCTCAGCTCACCAATTCCTCTCCTCTTGCGTTCTCCTTCCTAGAGGGGGATTGGCCCCTGTGGATATGTGTGAAAATGTGCCCTACAGTCTCCCTCCTGGAGACAAATCTTATCTTAATCTTGAGTGGGTGTTCAAATAATAGCTGTGAGCCATTACCCCATTAAAGATATCTATGTAACATTCAAGATTTATATTCATTTTATGATTTAGAGGAAGCTATTTAACTTTATTGTGTCAGTTTAGTTCTTCCAAGAAGCATATATCAAGATGCAATTAGATATGAAAGAAAATAACTGGATCCCTTGAAGGATAAATGGAGAGGAAATAGGATAGGCAGAGAGAGCCTTCCAGCTGTGAAACAGTTATGACACCTATGAAAAAGAATGGAAAGGAAGAAGGGTTTGGTAGGAAAAGTTTCAGAGAACAGTGCAGTTGTAAGATGATTTTGGCCAGGCTGATGAGGAGTCCACGAGTCAAAATTTCCCATTAATGGAATCACACGTCAGACAGGAAAGGGGTTGCAATGGCACCACTGCCATGTTCAGTTATTGGCCATGAACAGTCCAGGGAAAGTATGGCCTTGGCACTAACATGACGGTGGATCCGGACAAGTTGCAGCTGGGGGTATCACTCAACTGTGCTCCACAGAGAAGGATAGCTATCTGGTGCATTTTCATGGTTGCCACAATCTAGCACACCTAGAATCACATCCCACAGGGTCATTTGTTTTTGTAAAGCATTAGAACTTATTAAACAGATTAAACATAGACAAGAGCAACAAATAATTTCTAGCTGTAAATACGGATTACTGAAAAAAATAAAACTGGGCCGGCAATCATTAATAGGTGAGTAGGGTTTACATAATTATAAGGAGAATTTTAATCTAGTAAAAAAAAAAAAGTCGCTTAAACCCCACCATGCATATAATAAAATAAAATTACTACTGACTCAAAAATTTATTCTTAAGTAAAAGAAAAGTTGTTCCTTAAAAAAGAATGATTATAAATGTATAGATTCTACTATTTAAGGATGGGAAAAGTAAATAATAAGATCGTGTTTTTATCCACGGGGGGGAAAAAAACAATTTCACTGTTCAAACACCTCTTTAAAAGACAGAAGAAATAGCAACCAAAATAAATAAATAAGTTATATTTTATTCAAATGTAAGAACTTTTTTCTTCAAAAGATGCCATCAGAAAAGTGAAAACACATCCCACAGAATAGAAGAAAATATTTGTGAATCATAGATCTTATATAAGGGACTTGTACAAGAACTCTTACACCTCAATAATGAAGATACATATAACCCAATTTAAAAGTAGGCAAAGAATCTGAACAGACATTTTTCTAAAGGAGGTATACCTGACTAGTAAGCACATGAAAAATGCTCATTACTCATCAGGGAAATGTAAATTAAAACCAAAATGAAACACTTCACATTCACTATGATGGCTATAATCAAGGTTTATAATAACAAGTGTTGGTGAAAGGTGAAGTAGTTGGAACTCTTATACACTGCAGGTCACTTTGGAAATTCCTCAAATGATTAAACATGGAGTTATCCTACGAAGCAACCACTACACTCCTTGGTATTTACTCAAAAGAAATGAAAACATATGTTAAAAAATTGTATATGAAATAATCATAGCAGCCTATTTGTAATAGCCAAAATTTGGTAAAAATAAGTCAAATTTCCATCAACTGATGAAAAGATAAATAAAATGTGGTAAAATCCATACCGTGGAATATTATTCAGTCTTAACAAAAAAATGAAGTATTGATACATGTTATACGTGGCTGAACCTTGAAAACATTATGCTAAGTGAAAGAAGCCAATCACAAAAGTCCAAAAATGTCCAGAATAGGCGAATCTATAGAGATAGAAAGTAGATTTAGCTGTTGCCTAGAGATGGGGGATGTGGAAATGAGGGGTGATGGCTAAAGGGTACAGTGTTTCTTTTTGGAGTAATGAAAATATTCTAAAATTGATTGTGGTGATAATTGCACAGGTCTGTGAATATAGTAAAAATTATTGAATTGTACATGTTAAATGGGTAAATTTTATGCATGAGTTATATCTCAACAAAGCTTTTATAAAAAAGACAGTGGCAACAGCAAACTGGTTTGCAATTACAGAGAATCCTAAGTATAACCCATTACAAATACGATACCAAGATGTTGGTAACACACTTATTAATTCTGCATAATAGGATATGTTTTATTTAGCTGCTGTGAGGTGAGTTCAAATGATTACTGAGTGTAACGTGTTCATATGGACATTTCACCTCAGAAATGCAATTACATTTAGAAAAGCCGTTAGCAATACTAAACAAGTTTCAATGAGCTCAATGTTCAGTAATTATGCTAGAAAAGCAACACATGTTATCAAAGCAAAAAGAATCCTTGGTTCTGTGCAAAAAGTAGAAATCTTTCCATAAAATGAGACATAAAAAAGGCATAATAGTAATTAAAGCTTCTACACTCAGGGCACCTAAAAGTACAACAATGTTTAAGTGAGCCTGATACACTTTATTGTTGTGCTATGATAGATATACACCGTTCAGAGTGTATAAAGATATATAAACAAAACTCTTTAAATGAAAAATTGTTTAGGAAATATTGTATTAAATTAACACATAGATATGTTAGCTCTTCTTAATTTTAAAAGGTTAATTTGGTTAATTTTTAAAGGTTATATTTTTGTCTAAATAAAAATGTTTTCACTGTAAAATCTGTTCTCTACTTATATTTTTTGTTTGGGGCATATCATTGGCTAGTTATAGAAAACAAAATTTCAACCACTATTATATTGCATATCTCTAACATCATTGATATAGAATCATAAAATGAAATTGTCAGTGATTAATACATTTATAAAATTATATGTGATGCAAGTTAATTTTAACTCATATTCAAATACTAGTTGCAGGTGAAAACTAAAGTATCCAGGTCCCAAGTTACAGCATTATATGAGAAACTGAATCAGCTGAGACAAAACCATATAGTAGCAACATTGGAATAGGATTCAGGAGATTGTTACTAGTTCAAGATCTAACTTGTATAATTTCCATGAAAAAGCAATGCCTCTTCTCTTGCTTTCTCATGTTTTATGTGTCAAATGACAAAATTTTTCTAGAAGATTTCAAAAGACCTTTCCTCTGTGGCAGATACTAACAATGCTCACTAATATGTCTGCTTTTTTGGCCTTCAGGACCCACAAAGCTAAGTGTGTGTTTGCTTTGGCCAATGAAATATGTGTAGAAGTGATATGTGCCACTTCTGGAGAGATGCATTTAAAAGCTTGTGGCCAATATTCTGTGCTCTCCCTTTTCCTGGTGCAGCTACCAGCAATGTTACAGATGGTAAAGTCTCCATTACCCTGGACCCCTGAGTGAAAATGATGTGGAGCGGAGACCCCTGTGAACACATAATTGGCATGTAGTAAAAGCAAGAAGCATGTACCTTGTTCTCTGTAAGCCACAGAGAGCTGGAGGTTGTTTGCCCCTTGTAGCATAACCTAGCCTTTCTTGACTTATACAAATGTTAGTTCCAGAAGTAGAGTGCTGCCACAACAACAACAACAACAACAAATCCCTAAGATAAACAGCATTAGCTTTAAAGCCCATAATATTTGGCAGAGAAAACTGCTATCTGAGGCTGGAAAGATGGGGATGCCTTGACAAAACATTTGTCAAATTGGTCTTCTGTTATAGATTCAAAGGCAGTTCATGTACTTAGTGAACTTGCAGCTTCACAAGCAAGAGATTGGAAAGAAGAATATTAGTAGCAGTAGTTATCTGCTTTAGGCAGTATTTGACAAGAAAAAAAGAGCCTAGAAAAAGAAAAAATAAGAAAATAAGAGAACTAGAAATTGGAGGTATTACAAAGCTGGCAAAAGTAACTACTTCTTGGAAGAGAAACAATAGGAGTTGAAATTAAGAGAGGCTTTAAAATATTAA
Source organism: Hylobates moloch (assembly GCF_009828535.3). Taxonomy (NCBI): domain Eukaryota; kingdom Metazoa; phylum Chordata; class Mammalia; order Primates; family Hylobatidae; genus Hylobates; species Hylobates moloch. The sequence continues at coordinate 96,115,916 of NW_026652282.1, read as the reverse complement.
GTCCAAGTAAAACTGATCCTTGAGGCAAATATCAAAGTAAAGATAAACCTCCACACTTATAGTTAAATATCTGCAGATGGATTTAGGTGCCTCAAAACAAAGGTCAAATTAAGAGTGTTGTGACCAATAAAACTTTTTCATTGAATAAAATCGCTCAAGGAGAAAAATTTAAGAGAATATGTCTCGTGCTGAAACCCTGCAGGTTTAAGAAACTGGCCATTGATTCAATAGATACAAATAGAAGTTTTAAAGCCAATAAATATAGTACTTCCAGAAATTATGTTTTGAACAGAACTGTTGTTAAGTATTTGGCAAGTGAAACTGACTAAACTAAAATAGATAGGAAGCCTACTGAGTTTTAGAGAGTTGTATTGCCAGTTGAAGCATGCCACAGAAAAGGGTCCCCAATATGTATACATTAATTGTTAAGAATCTTTCAAGACATTTTAAAAAGAAGACATTTATGCAGCCAACAGACACATAAAAATGTCATCATCATGGTCACCAGAGAATGCAATCAAAACACCAGTTAGAATGGCCATCATTAAAAAGTTAGGAAACAACAGATGCTGGAGAGGATGTGGAGAAATAGGAATGCTTTTACACTGTTGATGGGAGTGTAAACTAGTTCAATCATTGTGGAAGACAGTGTGGCGATTCCTCAAGGATCTAGAACTAGAAATACCATTTGACCCACTGATCCCATTACTGGGTATATACCCAAAGGATTATAAATCATGCTACTATAAAGACACATGCACACATATGTTTATTGCCTCACTATTCACAATAGCAAAGACTTGGAACCAACCCAAATGTCCATCAATGATAGACTGGATTAAGAAAATGTGGCACATATACACCATGGAATACTATGCAGCTATAAAAAAGGATGAGTTCATGTCCTTTGCAGGGACATGGATGAAGCTGGAAGCCATCATTCTCAGCAAACTATCACAAGGACAGAAAACCAAACACCGCATGTTCTCACTCATAGGTGGGAATTGAACAATAAGAACATTTGGACACAGGAAGGGGAACATCATACATGGGGGCCTGCTGTGGGGTAAGGGGCAGGAGAAGGCATAGCATTAGGAGAAATACCTAATGTAAATGATGAGTCAATGGGTGCAGCACATCAACATGGCACATGTATACCTATGTAACAGACCTGTACGTTGTGCACATGTACCCTAGAACTTAAAGTATAATAATAAAACTAAAAATTAAAAAAAGAAATCTATTCATCTCTTCAATAGTACATAAACATGTCATCCAATTCACATATGGCAAATTCTATAGAGTATAACCAGTGACAATAGAGAAGAATGGACTGAGAGACCTTTCCTAGAGAGCAGGATTATCCCTGTTCAAGTGTTGCTTTGGAATATGAAGTGTGAATAATCCAAGTTTGTAGGCTTTTGGATAATCAAGTGGAAAACACATAAGAGCGCTCAATAAATATTTAAGATTTCACGAACATGGACATAGGAGACAATTTCCAAGCTTTTGATGATTACCCTGAGGCAAAAAATATATCCTTAGAGATTTTAATTAAAATATGCTTCTTCTGACAATGTACAAATAGTTAATTCAATTCTAACCAGTAGAAATTCTAAGTTTTATTCTAATTAATGGCTTTTCCTTGCATGGAGTTTTTTGACCCCAATTCGAAAAAAGGGTGCTTGAATTTGAGGTAATAGTCAGTTAGGTAATTTGGATTAATATTCCCACTGAAGACAACCAAAGAATGGCTGATTAAAGCATAGAAATCATCTGCTTGGAAGTACTTACAAACTACCAAAATAGAAGAGAATTATTAGCTTTGGGATTTGAGATAGTATGGAAGATTTGAAGGTGGGTGGACATATAGAACCATTTTTTTTTTCCCATAGCAGAACTGACAAACTGTGAGATGCATGTCTTATCCATCTCGCCTCGTTTCCTTCAATAATGTTTTACTGTAACTTAGCCACATTCATTTGTTTATGTATTGTCAATGGCTGCTATCATGCTTCAACAGAAGAGGTAAGTAGGTATGGCAAAGACCTTATGGCCTGCAAAGCTTAAAATATTTACTCATTGACTATCAAAGTATTGGAGGATTCCAGAAGAGGCTGTCTGAGATGCCAGGCAGCACTTTTGAATGATTTTCAGGTTTCAGAAGATAAGGTTTAGAGTCCAGCACCCACCAGTGTGGAGACAGGCCGTCTCATTTCCTAAAATTAGATTGAGACAATCTCAAATTGCAAGTGCTGACCAGCATTCAGCAGAAGCAAATATATATACTTTTTGGTGAGAGATTATTTCTGCAAAACATCATGTGAATACAATGCCTAGAAAAACTTAAAAATATCACATGCAAAAGCAAAGTTATATAAATAAAAATTAGCAGAAACAACAAACAATAGATACAGACCAAAATGGGCTCCAGAGACATACCTAAAAATCCATCCAAGGGACTTGATATTAGTGGACATTTTTCATATCATCAGTTCATCAAGTTTCTTTAAAAGACTTTTAAATCAACTAGTGGGATAATTGGCTAGTAAGAGACAATTGTGCTTTCTTCATAATATTTTAATATATTGAATCATTGTCTATATCATACCTATTCATCTCTTTCCTATTTCTATATTTTTATAGTCATACAATGTATGTACTTCCCCAAATTAATGTAAACCAGGGATGCTGTTCCCTCTAATTCACTCACTGAAGAACCATCAAGAATACTGTCTCTAAAAGTGAATGACTGAAGCTTCCAGTGCCTGACCTAATAGCTGAAGTTTCAGATGGGCCAAAAAGATCAATCACTGTCTTTAAGTAGGCAATCAGAAACAAATTTTTATTCACATAAAATAAGTGTAGCTAAGTAAAGATACCTAATGGAAGCATGAGCATAAAGACAATTGCCTAAAGGAAACATCATATCTGCTTGACAAGAGAGAAATGGGATTATCTAAAATCACGCAGTGTAAAAACTCAATTGTTTTAAAGTGTTCCAAACTACCTCTAAATTTATCAGAGGGAAGTGAGGAGAGCCAAAAATAGCTCTGAAAAGATGCTGATAGTGGGAACTTGCCATAGAGAGGTGTGAGGCAAATGTCAGCCCAAGCCCTGAGTACTCATCAGGGTGAGTCCAAGTTTCAGGGCATCAGCCTTAAGTTCAAGAAATGCTGACCCAGACTAAGGGAGACATTCTGCAAGCATGAGACATTTCATCATAATTTTTCTGCATTTTATGTGCTCTGTCTCTCAGTTGGCACATCAATAGCTCTGACCTTTTAAAGTCATCCTTTATTGAGCCACAGAAATGAAAGGCCAGTGAAATCTTTGAGGAGTAATGGAGAAGAAAGCAAATGCTTTACAGATGTAGTCCCCTTCCTTCTCTAACAACAGGCATTCTCTTTTAGCCCTGGCAAATAACTTAGGCAAATGTTTAAATCCATGAAAATAGTCAGTTGCCATCTACTGTCTCTCTTTCTCTGATTGCTTTCTTGATCTCCCCAGTATTCTTTATAAGTTGAAGACTTTAGCTACTTAAGAAGAATAAGTAATATAAAAATTGAATTAATTGTTATACACTTGAAGGTCTTGATAATTTGGTCTTGAGCTACACGTTTAAATATACCCTGCAATGTTTCTGCATCTTTTTCTCAAAATGCATGTTGTCTTACTATCTCCCTGAGGAGACATCTAAGTTCTCCTCATTATTGACCTCAATGGTCATCTTCTTATGTTTTAACTGATCCTTTTGCTTCATACTTGGAATAGTAAGTAGCATTATCATTCTGGTATTGCCTTGCTGATCATGTCACTTCAGTGTGCTTTGATCTTTGGGTTTCAGTGTATCTTCTGGTAAACATTTAGCCTTGCACCTGTCCCTCTACCTTATAACGGAGAGAATATTTTACCCTTAATACAGATATTACTATAAGATATGAAAGACAGTTGAGGGTAGTGTTTAAGTGTTTGGATTCTAGAAAGAGACTTCTGGGGTTCAAATCCTGCTACCAATATTTATTAGCTGTGTGACGTCAGGCAATTTATTTTAGTCAGTTACTGGGCAGTTGGATTATTTTCAGTTTTTGGCTATCATGAAAATATATTTTAAACATTTGCATAAAATCTTGGTTTTCATTTATATTTGTAACAGAAAAGTAAAAATTGCATATACTTATAGTATACAATATGATGTTTTAATGTATATATAAATTGTGGAATGGCTAAATTTAGCTATTTAACACATGATAATGTCATGCCATTTTTGTGGTGAGAACATTTCAAATCCACTCTCTTAGCAATTTTCAGATATACAATATATCGTTATTAACTATAGTCATCACGTTTTACAATAAATCTCTTGAAATTTCTCCTTCATTCTATCTGAAATTTTGTGTCTTTTGACCAATATCTCCCCAATCCGACTAATCTGGTAACCAACATTTTACTCTCTGTTTCTATTAATCTTTTTGTTTAGATTCCATATATAAGTAAGATCATGTGGTATTTGTCTTTGCCTGCCTGGCTTATTTGACTTAACCTAAAATCCTCCTGGTTCATTCATGTTGTTGCAAATGATAGGATTTTCTTCTTTTTCAAGGCTGAATAGTATTCCACCAAGTGTATACACCATATTTTCATTATGTTAAGTGAAATAAGCTAGGCATGGAAAGACAAATACCGGATGATATCACTTATATATTCAATCTAAAAGAGTTGACCTCATAGAAATGGAGAGTAAAATGGTGATTACCAGGGCTGGGGTAAGGAGGGGAGAGATACAGGTCAAAGAATATAAGATTTCCATTATATAGGAGGAATAAGTCTAAGAGATCTATTGTATAACAACATAGTGACTATAGTTAATAATAATGTACTATATTCTTGAAAACTGCTAAGAGAGTAGACTTTAAGTGTTCTCACTGCAAAAAATAAGTATGTGAAGCAATGCATATGTTAATTAGCTCAATTTAGCCATTCTACAATGTACACTTGATCCTTGAATAACATGAGTTTGAACTGTGAAGGTCCACTTACATGTGACTTTTTTCAACAAAATGCAGATCAAAAATACATTATTTGTGGGATGGTAAACCCACATATATGGAGGGCTGACTTTACCTGTACACAGGTTCTGCAGGGCTGATTATAGGACGTGAGTTGTGCAGATTTTGGTATGGGGCAGGTGATGTTTCTGGAACCAATTCCCTGAAGAAACTTAGAGAGCACTGTATACATATTTCAAAACAACATATTGTATATGATAAATATATACCATTTTTATTTGACAATTAAAACATTTTTAAAGTTAAAAAAAGGCATTATTTGAAAAATTCACCCCTAACATCATACTCAATGATGAAAGACTGAAATTTTTTCCCCTAAGACTAGGAACAAGACAAAGATGCTCATTTTTACTGCTTCTATTCGTTGTACTGGAAGTTCTAGTCAGCACTATTAGGCAAGAAAATAATTTAAATTCAAATTGAAAAAGAAGAAGTGAAATTACCTCTGTTCATAGATGACATGATCTTATATATAGAAAATTCTAAAGAATCCACAAAAAACTGTTAGTGCTAATAAATGAATACAGCAAAATTGAAGGTACAAGATAAACATGCAAAAACTCTGCTGTGTTTTCATACATCAACGATGAATAATTCGAAAAGAAAATTAAGAAAATTCCATTTATAATAGCATCCAAAAGATTAAAATACTCAAAAATAAATTTAATCAAGGAGGTGAAAGATATAGACACTGAAAACCACACAACACTGCTGAAATTAATTAAAGACCTACATAAATGGGAAGATATTCTGGGTTAATGGGTTGGAAAACTAAATGTTGCTATGATGGAAATACTTTTTAAAGTGACCTACAGATTCAATGTAATTAATCTCTATGAAAAAGCAAATGAGCTCTTTGGAGAAATGAATAAATTGATCCTAAAATTTATACAGTACCCTGAGCAGCCAAATTAATCTTGAAAAAGAACAAAGTTGGAGAACTCACACTTTCCGATTTCAAAACATTGTAGTAAGCTATGGTAATTAAGCTAGTCAGTATTGACATAAAGATAGATCTATAGAAAAATGGAATAGAATTGAGAGCCCATAAATCCATAAATAAACCCATACATCAATGAGCAATTGATTTTTTGACATGAGTGCCAAGACCATGAGTGCCAAGACCATTTGATAGGGAAATAATAGTTTCTTTGACAAATAGTGATGAGACAACTAGCCACATGCAAAATAATGAATTTTAACCCGTATCTCATACCATGTCCAAAAATTAACTCGAAATGGATCAGCCACCTAAATTTAAGAATTAAAACTATATAATTCTTGGAAGAATACATAGGGATAAATCTTGACCTTAGATTTGGCAGTGGTTTCTTAGATATGAAACTAAACTCGCAAGCAATGAAAGAAAAAAAATGGATCCATTGAACTTCTTCAAAATTAAACCTTTTGTGCATCAAATGACACTATCAAGAAAATGTAAAGACAACCCACAGAATGGGAAAAATACTCACAAATTACATATCTCATCAAAGTCTTATCCCATGATATATATTCCAGAGAAGATATACAAATGTCTACCAAGCATCTGAAAGAATATTCAGTGTTATTAGTTATTAGGGAAATGCAAGTTTGTATCAAAACATCATATGTATCCCATAAATATGTAAAACTACTATGTATCCATAATAATTAAAAAGAAAATACAAAGAGAAAACACACAAAAAAATGTTGGTGAGGATCTAGAGAAACTTACACTCTCATACATGACTGGTGGGAATGTAAAATCATGTACCTGCTGTGAGAAACAGCTTGGTGGTTCCTCAAAAAGTTGTACAAAATTATCATATGACCTAGCAATTTTACTCCTAGGCATATACCCAAAAAAATTGAAAGAAGATGTTCAAACTAATATTTGTAAATGTTATATACCTGCACTATTCATAATAGCCAAAAGGTGGAAACAACCCAAATGTGAAACAACTGATGAATGGATAACAGTATGTGACATATTCACGTAATGGTATATCATTCAGCTGTAAAAAGAAATGAAGTACTGATACATGTTACAACAAGGAAGTACTGTGAAAACATCGTGCTGAGTAAAAGTAGCTAGATAAAAAAGGCCACATATAGTATGAATCCATTTATGTGAAATATCCAGCAGACTAGTAGTACCCAGGAGCTGGAGAAGGGAAAAAATAGAGAATAACTATTTAATAGATATGAGATTTTCTTTCTGGGTAGTGGAAATGCTCCTGAACTACGTAGTGGTAATGGTTAAACAACATTATGAGTTTACTAAATACCGCTGAATTGTACACTTTAAAATGGTTTAAATGGCAAATTTTATGTTATGTGTATTTTGCCACAATCATAAAACAAAGCCAAAAAAAGTAGCTGTCATCTGATATGCTCATATTCTTCAAATATTCATACTCCAGAGCTTATATTTGTTACTGGTAGTAAGGTTGGTCTTATACAAGGTAACACTGCCATTACTGGGAACAGAACATGATCTGTGACATTGTAATCTTCGTCTAGTGCTTTTAATCTGTGTCTGTTACTGTGACTCCCTGTACCTAGATTTCAAGAGCTAATTCTTTCTCTTGTTGGAACACATTTGTTTGTTCATGGAAGATTCCACCACTGAGAAGCTCTTATGACAGTTCTGAGTTGTGGGCAATACTTTTCCTCCCTGACTCTTTATGACTACTTTTAATTCAATCCCTAGATTCTGGCTCAGTATTTATTGTTTGGGGTCACCCACAGTGCTGTCAATGTTCTTGAGCAGAGTCAGTTTCAAGACAATTCAGTTGTATTTGCTTCCAGATGATACATAACTGTTCTATGGTACTTACTTACTTTTGCCCTTATTAAGTGAAGCTCACTCTGAACACTTTCCCCTTGTCTCCCTCTGCTCTTTAACCATAGGCTTATCAGGCCAAACTTTCATTCCTTTAGTCTTTTTTCAAAACTGAATTTTTTTTTGGCAATGGGTGCTTTTTATTGGCTGATCCACATAAAAAATATCTCTTATGACCATTTTACAATATCTTAGTATTGTTTGATATACCATCTTACTTTAGCATATTAGGCTACTTCACCTTTATTTTGTTGTTCTTTTAAGTCTTTGCTGAACCTCTGAACCCACAGAAAAAGTCATATTTAACAGCCTGCTTTGTTAATAAAAATATTCCCTTGGTATTTCTTTTATCCCCAAATTTTGTTTTCTTTTTGTTTAACTGTTGCTCTGCTTCTCTTATCTTGAATTTTTACAATCAGCACTCTGTATATCAAACTAAGAAACTTCCTTAAAAATCACCCTTCTCAACAGATTACAAAGTATTGTAAAATAAATAATTTCTCTCTAACAATTCTATCTCTATGGTTTTTTAAATTAGAAAATGATAACATCTGGGCAAAGTATCCCAAAGAAGGCTGTTCCTTTAGAAATAATATGTCCTATTTTCTCTGCCTGTTTTCAGTTTATAAATACCCTATCTGACAAATAAAAAACAACTGACAAATTTATCATGCATACTATAAAATACCTGTAGCCTTTTTATAAACCGTTGACATTCCAGGAACAAAGTTAACTTTCGTTATTCTAATGTCTTTATCGGTCTCTGTGCTAATATCCCCTTATGCCAAATCAATGTAAAAAGCTCGTTACACACTGCTGTTAGCATTTTGCTTTGGAGAAAGAATCAGGATAAGAAGTGACAATGTGATTTACTTCATGCTGCATAGAAAACTCACTAACGGAGCCAACATGGAGTGCTCTGTTATTCCCAGTAAATACCATCATCCAAGCTAAATTATGTTACCTGTGAAACTTGAATAAAAACCAAACACTATCTGATAATTCTTTGGAACTATTTTCTAATTATAAAAAAGAAGAGCATTTCTTTACTTCCACTTTTCTTATTTCTTTTGCGCTGAGTTATCACAGTCAATCTTATGATCTATTTTGCCCTTTAGAAATGTGATTTCTATATTCTTTTTGCCTCCTGAAGAAACTGCTTAATGTGGCTCAAAAAAATGTTTAAAATGATTAAGGCAATAATCTGTAATTATGTACATCATTACAATTCATTTAATGAAAGAAATACACAAAGCTATAACATTAGATATACTATTGCAACACATTCTCACATTTAATGGAAATGGTAAAATTTATGAAGGCTGACAGCAAATCTGTCTTCCACCGTACACACACTCAGGCCAAGTAAAAAAAAGGGGGGAAAGCAGCAGCAATTTCAGTTTCAAGTGACTGAGAGTGCCTTAGGCATTTTGCTGATCTTTAAGTATGCTGTCGGTCAAATAAATCTCTAAGCAGCATTACTAGACTGTACAATAAGCTTTATTCGAAGATTTTCCCAGATTTATCCCATCATCCATGAATGGCTGTATAACACATCTACAACATGAAAGACAAAACAGCATATTTCAGAGCATCATGATGAATTCAATGTTATTTAACCTGGAGGGTTTGAGATAATCTTACCTAATGGTTTCTATGCTCCACTGCACATCAATATTAGCTGAGGGATCTTTTAAAAATCTAGATGCCTATGCCCATTCCTGGTGATTTTGACTCATTCTGGCCAAGGAGGAGGGAGGAGGTTAGGTTAGGACACCACTGCTTTAGTATGAACTCTGTTTTAGATTGTGATGAAACGGACCTAGAAAGAGGATTCTACATACCAAAGGTCACAGTAGCAATGCTAACACTCCTAACTATGATCATGGGCCTGTGTGTCTCAATCTTTTTGGTACCACGTCTTTTTCTGAAAATTATTAGGAAGTAAAACTATAATCAATAATAACTAACATTTCGAAGTAAATTAAATACCATGAAGACAAATTAATCAATGTGAATATAATTTTAGAGGAAACATTATTTTGATATTAAAAAATGTTTTTCCTTTGAAAATACAATGTGAATTGGTCTATATAGGCTTTCTTACCACAAGTGCTCCTATAATAGATATTGGGGAAGATTACGTTCAAGATATAGCCTGCTGCTGTACATTTCTTTCTCTTTCTCTTTCTCTTTCTCCTAACAAAAATACAGTAGGTGAATTAATTCTACTTCTCAGTTTATTGTACATACTTATCATTGGTTGATTGGAATGCTTTATCATGTTATTTGTTTATTCTGTTTTATATTCACCCCAAATTCCCATTATCCCCATAGGCAGCCACTGGTTAAATTATATCTTTTGTAAGAATGTTCTCGACAATCTTTTAACTTTGTATGTAGTGTCCAGAAATCACTAATTTTGAATTGACTTTATATCAATTTGCTGCCTTATAGTTTATGATTTTGAGATTGTATTTCAGACAACCTTCCCTGCTCCTAGGTAACAAGGAGGTTTTTAAAGATATTTTTATGGTAAATACATAGTTAACTTTGATTTTATAATCCTCAATAGGTACAACTTTATATCAAGTGTTAAGCAGAGATCTAATTTCATTTATTTCAATTTGGTGAGCCAGTTTCCCCAATATCATGTATTAAAAAATCATCCTTTCTTCACTGGTCTATAGTGTTCCCATTATCTTATAAATTTATACACACACATATCACATTGCATCATATCACGCCGGTCTGCCCCTGAGTGCTCAACTCTTCTCCGTTGGTAGTTTTTCCCCTTTGGTGGATACCAAAGAACTTTTTTTAAATTACTAAAGTTTTAAAATATGTATTGACATCAAGTATGGCATATCTTCCTTCATTAATTTTTAAAATTCAGATAAAGGTCTTTATTCCTCCATATAAATTTTGTCTTAAGTTTATCATGTTGCTCAAAAAAATCCAACTAAAAATTTAAAGTGGATTTGTTTAAATTTATAGATCAATTTGTAGACATTATGGTTATTATACTATCAAATCATCCCATTGAAGAACATGGGATACCTCTCTTATTTTTATTTTTTAATTTAATTTATTTTTAACTTTTATTAAGTTCAGGGGCACAGGTGCAGGTTTGTTACATAGCTAAACTTGTGTCACGTGTCACGGAGGTTTGTTGTCTGGATTATTTTATTACCCAGGTATTAAGCCTAGTAGCCATTAGTTGTTTTTCCTGATCCTTTTCCTCCTCCCACCCTCCACCATCCAAAAGACCCCAGTGTGTGTCGTTCCCCTCTATGTGTCTATGTTTTCTCATCATTTAGCTTCTCACTTATAAGTGGGAGCTAATGTGGCTCTTTTAGTAATTTAAATTAATAAAAAACATGCGGCTCTTTTATTAATTTAAATCGTTTGCTATGTCCTTTATTATTGTTCTGAAGTTTTCATCAGAGAGGTCTTTTATATTCTTTTTTAATTCCTAGATACTTAACTATTTTTGTTGCTATTGCAAATTCATTTTACTTTAGTTATATATTCTAGTTGCTTATTTCTATTATAAAAATACTATTGATTTTGTAGGTTGCTCTTAAAATTGGCAACCCTTTTTTCCATACTCTTATTAGTTCTAACAGTACTTTATTACTTCTGTATTATTTCCCTATTTATTTCTACAATACACAAACATTCCTTTTCTTAAAGGAAATAGTATGCTCATCAGACATCGATGTTTCTCCTTCCTAGGGCAAAATATTAGATCTGTAGAGATTTTATTCATTAATTCTTCAGATACATTTGTTGAGCAGTTATACTCCAGAAACTATGAAGAGAATACAATGGTGAGCATGACCAACACTGTTGCTCTCCTAATGGAGCATACAACTCAGTGGGGAAAATAATCAGGTAAGCAATTACAATAAATTAGGTTTTACTAACATAAGGGAAGTAAGGGTTCTATAATGGCATATCACAAGGACAAGTAACTTAGCTTAAGAAATCTGGGACGGATACTTGAAGGAAGTGTTTCAGTTAATATATGATGGTTAAATAATGATTATCTAGCCAAAGATGCAGGAAAAGAGCATTATATGCAATATAAATTTCCAGGAGATCATGGCATTTGTAGCAACTGAGTGAATTTTCTTATGACAGCAGTGCAGGCTGTGAAAGGATGTTTGCACAGGATAAAACTGTTGAGCACATGTACCCTAGAACTTAAAGTATAATAATAAAAAAAGAAGGGGCCAGATCATTGCCTAGACAGTGTCTAGTAAGGATTTTTGTCTTGAGGACAATGGAGAGCTGTTGAAATACTTTTGGCAAAGAATTGACATGATTACATTTATAATTTGATATTTGAATTATTCTCATTTAGAGGTAAAGTACATAATGTGACCTGTAGCAACTCTCCTTTCTGCAACAATTTTTAAATTAAGAATATAAGGATTATGGTGTTTGCCTCAGCCTATATAACAGAATAATTAAACAAAAAAGAAATGTTATTACATCATAAAACAAGATGAACGGATACAGAATGTCTTCAGGATTAGTAAATTCAGTAGCTAAACAACTTCAAGGTCTATGTTAGCTTCTTTGCAAATTTTTTTTTAATTTTTAATTTTTGTAGGTACATAGTAGGTATATATATTTATGGGGCACAGGAGATATTTTGATACAGGCATGCAATGCATAATAATCACATCAAGGTAAATGGGGTATTTGACATCTTAAGCATTTATCCTTTATGTTACAAACAATCTGATTATATTCTCCTAGTTATTTTTAAATTTTCAATTAATTTATTGACTATAGTCACCCTGTTGTGCTATCAAATACTAGGTATTATTCATTCTTTCCATCTACTTTTTTTCAACCCATTAATCATCCCTACTTCCTTTCCCCACCTGCTCACTACCTTTCCCAACCTCTGGTAACCATACTTCTACTCTCTATCTCCATGAGTCCAACTGTTTTGGATTTTCGATCCCACAAGTAAATGACAACATACAGTGTTTTTCTTTCTATTCTTGGCTTATTTTACTTAACATAATGACCTCCAGTTTCATCCATGTTATGTAAATGACAGGATGTCATTTTTTTTAATGTCTGAATAGTACACCGTTGTGTATAAGTACCACATTTTCTTTATGCATTCATCTGTTGATGGACACAGGTTGCTTCCAAATCTTGGCTATTGTAAACGGTGCTGCAACAAACATGGGAGTGCAGATATCTCTTGAATATATTGATTTCCTTTCTTTTGAGTATAAACCTAGCAATGGGATTGCTGGATCATACAGTAGCTGTATTTTTAGTTTTTTTGAAGAACCTTCTAACTGTTCTTCATAGTGATTGTATGAATTTACATTCTCAGTAACAGTGTATGAGCGTTCCCTTTTCCCCACATTCTGACCACCATTTGTTATTGCTTATCTTTTATATAAAAGCTATTTTAACTGGAGCTAGATAATATCTCATTATAGTTTTGATTTGCATTTCTCTGATGACTAGTGATTTTGATAACCTTTTCATATGGCTGTTTGCCATTTGTATGTCTTCTTTTGAGAAATGTCAAGTCAAATCTTTTGCCCATTTTTTAACTGAATTAGTAGATTCTTTTCTACAGAGTTGTTTGAGCTCTTTATATATTCTGATTATTAATCTCTTGTCAGATAGATAGTATGCAAATATTTTCTCCCATTCTGTGGGTTGTCTCCTCACTTTGTTGATTGTTTACTTTGCTGTACAGATGGTTTTTAACTTGATGGTATTCCATTTGTCCATTTTTGCTTTGGTTGCCTGTGTTTGTGGGTTATTACTCAAGAATTTTTTGCCCAGACCAATGTCCTGGAGAGTTTCCCCAGTGTTTTCTTATAGTGGTTTCACAGTTTAGGTCTTAGATGTAAGACTTTAATCCATGTTAATTTATTTTTGTATAGGGTGAGAGATAAGGGTCTAGTTTCACTCATCTACATAAGGCCATGCAGTTTTCCCAGCACCATCTATTGAAGAGACTGTCTTTTCCCCAGTGTATGTTCTTGGCACCTTCATCGAAAATGAGTTCACTATAGATGTATGGATTTCTCTCTGGGTTCTCTATTTTGTTCCACTGATCCATGTGTCTGTTTTTATGCCAGCACCATGCTGTTTTGGTTACCATAGCTCTGTAGCATAAAATGAAGTCAGATAATGTGATTCTCCTCAGTTTCGTTCTTTTTGCTCAGGATAGCTTTGGCTACTACGAGTTTTTTGTGGTTCCATGCAAATGTTTGGATTGTTTTTTCTTATTTTTATGAAGAATGTCGTTGTTTTGATAGGGATTGCATTGAATCTGCAGATAGCTTTGGGTAGTATAAACATTTTAACAATATTTATTCTTCTAATTCATGGACATGGAATATCTTTCTATTTTTGATGTTCTCTTTAATTTCTTTCATCAGTTTTTTATAGTTTTCTTTATAGAGATATTTTACTATGTTGGTTAATTCTTTGGTATTTAATTTTATGTGTGGCTATTGTAAATGAGATTAATTTTAAATTTCTTTTTCATATTGTCCACTGTTGGTATATAGAAATGTACTGAATTTTTATGATGATTTTGTATCCTGCAACTTTACTATATTTGTTTATAGGTGCTGATAGTTTTTTGGTGGAGTCTTTATGACTTTCCAAATATAAGATCATATCATCTGCAAAGAAGGTGATTTGACTTCTTCCTTTCCGATTTGAATGCCTTTGATATTTTTCTCTTGTCTGATTGCTCTAGCATGGACTTCCAGTACTATGTTGAATAACAGTGGTGAAAGTGGGCATCCTTGTTGTTTTTCAGATCTTAGAGGAAAGGCTTTCAGTTTTTCCCCATTCAATATGATACTTGCTATGGGTCTGTTGTATATGTGTTTTATTATATTGAGGTATGTTCCTTCTACATCCAGTTTTTTTAGGGTTTTTATCATGAATGAATGTTGAATTTAATCAAAGGCTTTTTCAGCACCAATTTAAATGATCCTATGGTTTTTGTCCTCTATTCTGTTGATATGATGTATCACATTGATTGATTTGCATGTGTTGAATTATCATTGCATCCCTGGGATAAATCTCATTTGGTCATGATGGATGATCTTTTTAATGTATTGTTGAATCCAGTTTGCTAGTATTTTGTTTAGGATATTTGCAACCATATTCATCAGAGACATTGGCCTGTAGTTTTGTTGTTGTTGTTGTTTTTCAAGTGTCTTTGTCTGGTTTTGCTATCAGTGTAATAATGGCCTTGTAGAATGAGTTTGAAAGTATTCCCTTCTCCTCTAGTTTTTGGAATAGTCTGAAATTTTGTTGTTTCTAAATTTACAGGATGGGTGAAGCTCGCACAGTATTGTTCAAAGGCAGAGTTTCTCCTCATGGGTGTATTTTTTATCAGGGAAGAAAATGATTTGAGACACTCCCTTAGAGACATCACCTAGTGACATCATCTCAGTGCCTAGTGCTGGATCATGTACCCATTCAATGAGTGACCAACCACAGAATGACCATCATCATCTTAGATCAATCAAACTTCAACCTCTGGGACCATAGAGGGAGATATGTAGGTCATCTTATCTGAGCGCAAAACCTAGAACTCTCTCAGCAATAAAGAAAGGAAGTAGGGGTGGATTTGGGGTAGGCAAACAATAGTGTCTGCTGTACTGTACAGTGGCCAGAAAGACTTTATGTAGTCTAGTCCATGCTATTCTTCTGTCCTCATATTCTGCCCTTACTCATTGTAGCAAGTATGTTATCATCCAAACAAATTACCTTTTGTTTGGTAATTACCTTTTGAGTCAGAAATGGGAAACTCAAGGTGGCGGCTGTTTTATCATGCCCTTTCTAAAACTCCTCGCTGTATTAATCTCATTCACATTCTCTTTCAATCTAACTTAATATCTTATATTGGTAGAGTGTGTTGTGTGTGTATTTCAATGCCTTCTCATATAGTACCTCATCTGATTCTTCACAAGTGCTATAAAGTTGGCAGAGGAGCCCAGAGTGGTCATCTCTATTTAGAATTATCCAAATGCCTTCTGGATCAAAAATTACTTCACACAACTGTGAGTCCTCAGATACTGGTTTATGAATTCTTTCAAGTTATCATCTGCTATTAACTGTGATCATACTCTCATTTCTTTCATTTGAGAAACACTGTACAAAGTAATAACAGGGTATGATTTGGACAAAAGAGCTAAAGGAAACTGTTGAAAAAGAATAAATTAAGTTGGGATGGAAATATAAGCCAAATCATGCCTGAATCTCAGTGCTCTGGCTGTAGGAAATCTGAGCCCACAGTCCAGTTAAGCCAGCTATTTGCATAAACCTCAGCAGGAAACTCCAGAATGGCTTTGCACCTGCTCCAAAATATTGACAAATGGAATTCTTTTGAAACAGGCAAACCAGGGTGCATTGGAATTAGGCTTCAGAGGATCACTCATGCCTAGCTAGTTTGCAGGATAATGACAATAAGCCCAGATGGTCTGCATACTGTGTTGTCTATATTGTACCGGATGGCTGTGGACACTGATATTAAAATATCCATCGTAACGTCAATTTTCATTAAGTAATTCCTCCACTAAAAAACAAAAACAGAAACTCAAAAATCCCCCTCCTAACTAAAAGCTAACTAAAATCAGATATTAAAATTACCATTATCTTTTATCATGAGTTATATATTTTTTGTTTACCTCTTACTAATTGAAGCATCACAATATGCTTACAGGATCAGACCTGAAAAGATATTTTAATTCAAACATACCATCTGAAAGAAAATAATTTTCTTTATTTAAATGTCTGTGCTTAAATGTTTATGTCTAAACATTTGTGCAGGACTTTTGTGTTTTCATATTTGCATGGAGGAAATTATTTTTGCTTTTTATTTTTTTTCTGGATGACAGCATGGCTAATAGGGCATTCATATGGCTATAATTGACCTCAATCAGAAAGATGCAGTTAATACAGTTACTCTTACGTCCTGCCTCTTACCAGAGGCTTCTCTGTGCCTCCCTTGAGTCTCACCTGCAAATCCCACTTCCATCTCTACACATACTGTCTACATTATATTTGAGTAAAAAGCTAGCATACATTTTCCCTTTACCGCTGGAGCAAATGTTTTGAATTCTTTGTTTGATTTCAGAAAATTCATTTTTTTCCTAAAATTCAGTTATTTGAAGACCTATATTTTAAGGAGTGGAGTATATAAAAGGAAAATATTCAATGGAACAGAATACTCTTTATAGACTGGGCCCATGGTTGGATTCTACTACTTACTATGTGTTTGATCTTGGGCGAGCTACTAAATTGACCTACATTTTAGTTTACTCAGCAGTAAAATGAAGATACGCATATTTCTCTAAAAGGTTCAGTAATTGCATACTTACGAAGCATGTATCATGGTGCTGGACACATAGTGAATCAGAATCATTGTACACCCAGCTTATTATAAAAGGAAAACAAAACACTCAAAAGCCATAAAAGGTAAAAATTATGCATATGCTGGGGAAAGGCTCACACCAAATTAAAAAGAGGTTCAAAATAATTTGTACAACATGATTCCATTTATTGTTAACTAAAATGAACTCTGAAGTAAAAAATAGAAAGGTAAGTATACTTGAACTCATAATCATGAAAATCTCCCACGGCAAAGAACCCCAACCCACTCACCTACCCCCAAGAGATGCATTATAGATTGGTAGAAACATTTTTAAACATATTTTCCAAATATTACAATGCATAAACACTTTATAAAACTTAGTAATAAATTTAAAGCAGACTAACATCTCAGGAGAATGAAAGGCAGAAGCCATGAAGAGGTAATTTGTATAAAAGGAAGTAGAAATGCAGACATACAACAAGTTACTCAAACTTTGTTAGCAATTAGGGGATCTGTTGAATCCTGAATTCTCCTCCCTCTACCACTGCCTTTCATGTGATGTCCACAGGGGAGGAAGTGTGATATTCATGTCCTAATCCCCAGAACCTGTGATTATGACACTATATGGCCGAAGAAAGACTATTACCTTATATGGCAAAATATGTGATTAAGTTAAGGATCTTGAGAAGAGTGTATCCTGGATTACCCAGGTGGGCCCTAAATGCCATCACATGTATTTTTATGAGAGAGGCAGAGGGAACTGTGACACACAGAGGAAAAGGCAATGTGAACAAGGAACCAGAGATTGGAATGATGCAGCCACAAGTACCCAAATACCAAGGAATGCTGACAGTCACCAGATGCTAGAGGAGGCATGGAAATTGTTCTTTCCTAGAGCCAGATGGAATGAGGCCCTGCCAACATCATGGTTTCAGAGTTCAGACATCTAGAACTGTGAGAAAATAAATTTCTGCTACTTTGAGCCACTAAGTTTGTGGAAATTTGTTATGGCATCCCAGGAAACTAATACACTAATATTTGTTTTTTCTAATCTGGTCAAGGCAATAGAAAGGACCAGCAGTTGCTATCACGTTCCTTAAATGCAACAAAATTGCTTTCTCTTTTCCTCAATACTATCCACATAAAAACAATAATTTTCCCTCTTACTTGAAAAAATTTAAAGATGGATAATATTTTGTGTCAGTAAAATGTGAAGCAAGGATACATCTCATACACTCCTGATGGTGTCTAAGTTAATACACTCTTTTAAGAGAATAATTGTCAATGCCTATTAAATTTTAAAGTATGCACAGCAACTCCATTGGTACATATTCACAATTAGGCACTTATAAGAATATTCATTGTAGCATTATTCAACAAAGGGGAGATAAAACTTATTTACCTAAATGTCCAGCAATAGGAAAACAGATAAATTAAATATGGCTTGGAAGACTATATGCCTATTAAAAAAGAAAGCAATAGATCTATATAACTGAATGTAAGAGTCTCTAAAGTATATACATTGTATATTTTGAAAAGGAAGTCAAGAGAATAATATGTATAATTTACTAAATATATTTGTGAAAGGAAAGACCATGAGTCTATCTGCAGGACACTGTTTCCACCTTAGTCCAACATATCATCTTCTCTCCCCTGAAATACTGCATAGCCTCCTAACTCTTCTCCTTGTCTTCTCTCTAGCCCGTTCAATACATCGTGTGCATAGGAGCTTAAGAAATGCTTGCACAATGTAAGTTACATCAGTCACCTCTGCTTAAAACCTTTCTATAGATTATCTCTCCTCTTCGTGAAAAAAAAAAAGAAGAAAAAACAAATCCTCTTTATCGTGGCCTTAAAAACCTTACACGATCTGGCTCTTGCCTCTCGCTGAAACTTCTTCTGACACTACAATTTCTAGCAGTCTAGGAGCTCCCATTCTAATCCTGGGTCAAATCATGTGTTTCCTAACTCAAGTCCTTTGTAAGTGCTTGTCACTTTGACTAAGATACACTTTCACTAATGCTTAAAACCACTGGCTCATTCTCATCATTAAAGTTTCAACTCAAGTTTCACCTCTTCAGAGAGTCTCTTTTGGACACCATACGAAGCAGTGATGAATTCATTCCTTGCAGATTCACAACTGCAGAGTATAGAATTGACCAGGTAGACTACCACTCTGAAATCATCACTGCTTTGAAACCAAGGCCTCACTTAGCATGGGCTGCTCCCAGCCAAAGTCTAGGTCTAACAGGGATGCTAAGTCAAGTTATTTCCTGGGTGATACAGAACTCCTTCGATAAGGAACTTTAGCTTGGTGATTCCCCATTAACTGAAAGGTCTATAGAACGTTTATAGAATTTTAGTTCTATAATTTTATTTCCTTCCTTCTCTTCTTCACAGAAGTTACAATATCATCATCAAGGGTCTCAGCTTCCTCTGGCCCCCACTATGTTTTCTCTCACAGGCATTTTCCCCAGTAAACCTCTTGCATTTTTAATCCTATCTTGGTGGCTGTTTCTCAGAGGCATCAGACTAACACACCATATCGAAAGGGGACTCTACCTATCAGTAGCTCATTCTTTTGTTTATTTTCTTCAGAGTATTACTCCATCCAGAAGTTATTGACTACTTGTGTACTCATTCATTGTTTGTCTTTTCTACTCCACTGTCAACTCCATGAAGATCATATTGTTTTTATTTATCCTTGTGTCCCAACATACTATGTGGCACTAATTACATATTCAATAGATAACTACTGAAACAATGTATTCATGAATTACCAAGTGAACAAAGAAGAGGACATAGACTAAGGCTTCAATAATATTGTATAATTACCTATAGTGAGGGAAATAGGGAACAGTATTGAAAGAAGACTCACAAATTTTACTCTATGCCCTCTAAATTTTAACAAATATACACTCTTTTTACTTAATTTGTAATTTTCAAGAAACTAAAATATATACAAATGAAAATATTAATAACTAATATCAATGTAAGAAAAAGCATTTCAACCTGAAATCCAAGTTACAAGTCAAAATGATTCACTTTTTTCATTCAACTCTCAGATAGCTAATCCTGGTTTAATGAGATTTTAAAACCTATTATAAAGACCTGTAAAATTCTTTTATTTCATGCATATAAAATAATCTGCATATTTGCTTTATAAGCCTATGATCTAAAAAGAGAATGGGTAATGAATAGAATATGTGAGAAGAAAACAAGAAATGTTTGCAGGTCATTGTGTAATAAGACACAAAGCAGTGACTTACCTTCTCTAATCTTTATCTGTGCTCCTATAATGATTAAATAAAAGCTCCGCAAAAGAATTTATAATAAATTTTTAAAAAGGCATATTGTCAAGTGAGCACACGGATGTTATTCTAAACATATAAGGCCACAGAGAACTGAGATTATACAACTTCAGCCAAAGAACAGGGTAGGCAGGAAAAGGGTATGTGTCTAACCAACTCAAATCTATAGAATGCCTACTGTGTGTCAGGTGCTGTGTTAGAAAATTTGGAGAGTAAGAGAAGGTCAGAGCCCCTAAACTCATAAAACTTAATTTAATGGAAAAGTCTGGTGTGAATAAGAATGTATAATAATCTTATGATAAGTGCAATAAATAGTGGTATATACCAAGGTAGTGATGATAGAAAGGAAAAGTCTTACTTATATTCTTTGTAGAGGAATGTTGAAGAGCAACGTGATGTTTCTTGAAATTGGAAAAACAGGAGAAGGCAGAATATAGAGAGGCCTCACACACAATGCTAAGTAATTTGGACTTCTTAGGAGTCAATGGTCTCCTAATTTTTGTAGCAACCCAATCAGCTACAAAAAATTAACTGAACATGGACTTTCAAAATGTCATTTATTTATTTATTTATGAATTACTTAATGAATATAAGATATACATTATAAAGCATATAAAATGAAATTTTAAAGGATGATGTAAAATGAATATTTTTAAAAAGTTACAACTTTTTCCCACAATAGAGTGAATAGTAGGGATCAGCAATTTGGGAATAATAGGTGTTAAGATGAATAAAATGATCAGATTTTAATTAATCAGATGAATAAAAAGATCACTGATGGCACCGTGGAGTATAGATTGTAAAAACTAATATACAAGCTTAAGGACTACTTTTGAGCCTATTGGAATTGTGATTATGAATGACTGGAATAACAGAGCGGTTATAAAAATAAAACATTGGGGGTAGATTTCAGAGATATTTACTAATATTATGGTAGCATATGAATCTTTGACCTATTGAATATGGATTAAGATAGTCAGTACAAAGATGAATTGAGACGCAATCTAGAAGTTTAGGATGTCTCCCTGATTCCTTAATTTAATATTCGCTGTCATTAACCAAAAAAAGGAACAGAAAAAGTGAGCATAGGTGAAAGAGAGGTGGGGATACATTTAATTTTGGATTTCTAGATTAGGTGCAAGTGTCATATCCATGCAGAAATGTATGATAGTAGTTGGATATGCACAAGTGAAGTTCAAAGCAAAGATGTGGACAAAAGATCTACTCTGGGTTGTGATCGTTGAAATCATGGGAATAAAATATCACAGGCTTTTTAACACAATCTCCAATACAGGTCCTGTCACCATTCATGATTAAGTTCAAAATTCATATAATACCAATTATTCTCAATTCTATTCTCACATTTTAATCAGCTGGGGAGTCTTTTTAAAAGCATTACTATAGACCAATTAATTTAGAATATATATAGGTGGGACTTGGGCATTTGGGGGTTTTAATTTATCTAGGTGACTCTGATGTGAAGTCAGTATGGAGACATTTTTTGTAGAAATCTTTATCTCAGTTGCTTTGTATCCTCTCTTCCAATAGACTGGTCCTCCAACCTACCTCAATCACACACTCCACAAATTGTACCCTAGACCTTTCCATTACCAAAAACAGCTCCATCTTCTTAATTTTAAACACTCCATTACTCTTCAACTACATGCACTTCTTTCTAGCTAGTTTCTTCTAGAACCTTGATTCCAATAATGGATTATACCAGGAAAAATTAATTCCACTAATTATTTAACTACATCCATTGTTGCTATTATCTTTTTGGCTGTCCCCCAAACATCTGCTATATTCACTTGCCTCTTTATACGATTTAAATTCCATGGACAATCATGATACTGCATCCTTTGTTTGTACCCTTACTTCTCTTGCCTTTTTCTTTCTTTCTCATTTTTGCCTCCCAAATCATTAATTCTATTTAAATTTAACTCTATCTTTTCTCCACTTTCATACACGCAGCTGAATATGGATGGAGAAAAATCCACTATCATGATGACTGGGCTCATTATTTAAATTCACAAATATTAACTTTAGGTGGGCCCTCAATGTTTCTTGAAGTTCTATTGTATTAAACTAGTCCATTCATTTTGCACCATTATTGAAAACTATATCATAGGTTCTTCTTACTGCTCAAATTCCCAATACCTTCTGTTTCATCTTTCCTCTTAGTTGCTTCTCCTTAACTGTGGAAAATAAAGCAATCATGAAATAATTTCCACAAATTCCCAGTCAGTACATCTACAGTCAGCATGCACATACTCGGCCTTCCCTTCCATTACTATGTATGGACTGTTTGTGATTCAATCAAAGTGAGACCATTCTGAATGATAGTGTAGAATGCACATTATACAACATAAGGGGCAGTATTATTAAACCAGTCTCATTACTCATGCACTGGATCTCATCCCTTAGCACCTACTTGGAGACATCAATACAGCAATTTGCTCCCCTTTCTATTGAGTCACAATTTATTTTTCTTAACTTGATCTTTACCATCAGTAAACAAAACATGCTGTTAATTTTATACTCCTTTCGTCCCACATATTCCTCTATCTACTAAAAGACAAGCCATTTTACCTGCTCCCCTTTCTGTCAAAATTCCTTGAAACAATTCTCTGTAATATCTCTTACTAGTTTGTCTCCTCTATTTCTGTCTTAAAATCCCCCCAAATAAAGCTTTAAACCCCAAACCCCACTGAGACAGCTCTTGTAAAAGTCACCAATGACCTCCACTATGCCAAATACAAAGATCATTGCCTGCTGTACTTGACTTTGACAAGTTTGTCCACAAAACATATTCTCTGATCAAGTTGCAGAATATCATTTTCTCAAATCTATTATTTCACTGGATGCAACTTTCTAGTCTTGTTTGTCCCACTTATTTATTCAGTTTAACATAAGTCAGTCCCAGGAATCAATACTAAGGCATCTTTTTGTATCTACACTTATATGATCATCTAACAGTCTAATCTCATGGTATAAAATAACATCTATACAATAAGGACCTCCAAATTTATTTCTACACAGAGGGCTGTCTACTCCACTAAAACAAAGCCTCCAAACAGGGACCTTTTTTGCCCACTGCTGCATCACCAATGCTTAGACCAGCACCTTGGAAATAATAGATGCTCAATAAATATGAGACCAATAAATTAATTAATTAATTCCACTCTTCGATTATATCCTAGGGTGATTACGACATATATATAGAGAGATGTGCTTTGCAACATACTTTGTAATTTTAAAATATTTAAAAATGCCTATCAATCTGTGAATATATGAATAAACTATGGTATATTCATACAATGAAATATAATTCAGTAAACTTAGTGATTGAAATGTGTTTCTTAATTACCTAAATCAGGTAAAACAAAACATTACATGAATAAAGCAAGTTGGAAACTGTTACATGCAACATGATACCATCTATATAATGCACAAGAATTCTTCATATTATATATTTTATTCCTACTTTTACATATATTGTAAAAGTTTTAAAAATGTCATGAAAATTTTAACCGCCAAATTATCGAAGAGTGGTGAGGACATGGAATAGGATTAAGGGCAAACTTCAAATATATCAGTTACTCTTTGTTTGAAATAAAATATCTGAGGTAAATATAGGAAAATGTTAAATTTTCTTCAGGCAAGTGTATAGGAACATGGAAGCCTGATGTTTATAAGCATAAAAGAAAAAAATTACGACAGATTCATATATTGAAACATGTTATAAGGATGCTCATAACCTATTTCCCTCTTTGGGACCCTATATATACATCCCATTCACAAAACAAATGTAGGGATCTTAAATAGGCTCTCATAGTCCTCACTTGGGAAGAAAGTGATGGGATCTTGCAGACATCGAATGAAAGAACAAGAGGAGTTTCTAGTATGTCAACAGTAAACATGAAAGTACTACACATTCTTAGAGTTTTTTTTTTTCAATCTTCCTCCCTCTCTCTCCCTTCCTTCTTTCTAGGCATGGCTTATAAATTTTATCAAATGTCTTTTGGTAGTATTTTGGTATAATTATATGTTTCTCCTGTTACAATCTTTTAATATGAGAGATTGTTAATAATTTGCCTAATGTTGAGCTATCCTGATGTGGTTTGGATATCTGTCCCCTCCAAATCTCATGTCAAAATGTGAGTCCCAATATTGGAGGTGTGGCCTGGTGGGAGGTGATTGGATCATGGGGGTAGATTCCTCATGAATTGTTTAGCACCATCCCTTTGGTGATAAGTGAGTTCTTGCTCAGTTAGTTCACAAGATATCTGGTTGTTTAGAAGAGTCTGGGACCAGACCAGGCGTGGTGGCTCACACCTGTAATCCTAGCACTTTGGGAGGCCATGGTGGGTGGATTACTTGAGGTCAGGAGTTTGAGACTAGCCTGGCCAACATGGCAAAACCCTGTCTCTACTAAAAATACAAAGCTGGGTGTGGTGGTACACACCTATAATCCCAGATACTGGGAGGCTGAGGTGGAAGAATCACTTGAACCTGAGAGGCAGAGCTTGTAGTGAGTCGAGATTGCGCCACTGCACTCCAGCCTGGGCGGCAGAGAGAGACTCCGTCTAAAAAAAAAAAAAAAAAAAAAAGAATTGTCTCCTGACCCATAGCCTCCTCCAATGCTCACAGCCCAAATTTCTGATGCTGTTTATAAGCCACTCAAGTCTATGGTATTTTGTTATAGCAGGCTGAACATACTAAGATAGCAAATTTATACCAAGAATTGGAGGTGCTACTGTTAACAGATGCCTAAAAATGTGGGAGCAGTTTTAAAAACAGGTAATGGGTAGAGGCTGGAACAGTTTTGAGGTGCACGCTTGGAAAAGCCTGCATTGTGATTAACAGACTGTTAAGGGTGATTCTGGTTAGGACTCAAAGAAAAGGGGACAGGTGTAGAGAAAGCCTGAATCTTCTTAGAGAATACCTAAGTAATCTGGAACAGAATGTTGGTAGACATATGGATGACAAAGGCCATTCTGATGAGGCCTCAGAAATGAGGAATATGTTATTGGACTATGCAGGAGAGACCATTCTTGTTATAAACTGGCAAATAAGTTGTTACAGAACCTAACTGGGGTCCACTCATCTAGCAGAGTAAAACAAAACATCCACATCAAGGTTTTGCAATGAGAGAAAGGAGGGCATTTATTTTCAGGGTGCCAAGCAAGGAGAATTGGGAAGCTCATGCTTAAGACAGGGCCTCCCTGACAAGTTACACGTAAGGGTTATTAAAGGTGGGGAGACAGAGGTTCCAGGCAAAATCATAAACAATACACGGAGGCTATACATTGGTTTGACCTAAAAAGGCAGGACATATCCAACAGCAGGGGAGGAAGGTTGTGCTCACAGATCATAGGTAGATTCACAGATTTTCTGATGTGATTGGTTAAAGAAGGGAAGCTTTGTCTAAAGACTTGGGGTCAGGAGAAGAATGGTAAGTCTTGCCCATTGGCATGACTTCTTCCCGGACCCTCAGGAAGAAACTTAGAACAAAAAGCAGTGGTCAAAGTTCAGTCCTTATTTGCCCCTTATCTGAGGTCTACATGCCAGAGGATCCATTTGGTGGGGGTCCAGGTTTCTGAAAAATAACTTGGTGATATGTTAAGATGTTATCTTTGGTTTCTGTAGGGAACCAAACATCTCATGTCTCTAACTGCTGTGGTCATTGTTTTAAGCTACTTGCTTATCAGGTTGCTCATTTACTTCTCAAACCTTGCTAGGTGCCAGAATTTCCCTTGAAGGAACTCAAGACTTTTTTTTTTTGAAATGGAGTCTCGCTCTGTCGCCCAGGCTGGAGTGCAGTGGCGCGATCTCGGCTCACTGCAAGCTCCACCTCCCGGGTTCACGCCATTCTCCTGCCTCAGCCTCCCAAGTAGCTGAGACTACAGGCGCCCGCCACCACGCCTGGCTAATTTTTTGTATTTTTAGTAGAGATGGGGTTTCACTGTGTTAGCTAGGATGGTCTCGATCTCCTGACCTCATGATCCGCTCGACTCAGCCTCCCAAAGTGCTGAGATTACAGGCCTGAGCTACTGCGCCGGGCCAACTCAAGACTTTTCATTATTTTTATGCTTGGGGGGGGCCCCCAGCAGGCCCATAAGAATGTTACCTGCTCCATTTCAAACTTAGCTGAATTATGTTAAGGTCCAAGTGTTTCACAGGAAGTAGAACTTGTGAGCGGTGAAATTGGATACATGGCTGAGGAAATATCTAAGCATAGTATCAAAGAGGTGGCCTCTTCCTCTCAATGACTTACAGTAAAATGTGAGAAGAGAGACATAATTTAAAGACAAATCAAAAGGGAAGCAGAGCTTCTTAATGATGTGGACAATTCTTAGCCTATCTCTATTATGAACAATGAGAAAGCTTGTTAGCAATAGAATGCCAAGGTGTGGTGATGGTGTGGCCAAACGACAATCTGATAAGATTAGGCTGACATCTAAAGAGAATCAGGACCTGTTGTCCAAGACAATGGATGAAAGACCTTGAAAGTAGTTCAGAAATCATCAGGGCTGCCTCTCCCATCACAGGCTGAGAGTGCAAAAGCCTCAGCAAGTGAGAGGCCACCTCAGAAAACTACTGTGGGGCAGGGCCCAGGCACAAGAGCTGCAACCACTTGGGGGCATAGTGCCCAAAGTTGTCGGGGGAGGGCCACAATACCAGCGGGTTGTGAAGGCAAGACCTCCATTCCAGTGGGTCTAGAAGGTGGAATCCTCACTTCTCCAAAGATGATTATTTTTGAGCCTTAAGGTTTAATGTTATTTCCCCAGTGCATTTCAGATTCACTTGATACCTGTTACTCCTTTCTTTTTTTCTATTTCTCATTTTGGGACTGAGAATGTCTATTCTATGCCTGCCCCACCATTGTGTTTTGGAAGCACATAACATGTTTAATTTCACAGGTTCACAAATGGAGAGCAATTCACCTCAGAATGAATTGTACCTCGGGTTTTACTCATATCCGACTTAAATGATAGTAGATGACACTTTGGACTTTAGACGTTGAGTTGATGCTAGAATGGGTTAAGATTTTTTTGGGTGATTGGGATGGAATGGATGTATTTTGCACGTAAGAAGGACACGAATTTTGGGAGCCAGAAGTGGAATACTATGTTTGCTTCCCCCTCAAAATTCGTATGTTGAAACCTAATCCCAAGTGTGAGAGTGTCTTTGTTTTGTGCTGCTACAATGAACACCACAGACTGGCGGACACATTCAGATCACAGTAGATGTTGTTAAGAGGCGGAGCTTTGGGGGGTGATGAGGTCATGAAGGTGGAGCCCTCACGAATGGGATTAGTACCCTTATAAGAGGCTGAAGAGACCAGAAGCCTGCTCCTCTATCCATGTGAGGGCACAGCTAGAAGGTGCCATTGATGAGCCAGAAAGTGTGCCCTCACCAGACATCAAATCTGCAATTGTCTTAATCTTGGAATTGCAGCCTTCAGAACTGTAAGAAATAAATTTCTATTGGTTTGTAAACACTCAGTCTATGCTATTTTGTTATAGCAATCTGAATGGACTGTGACAATTCCCACAACTAACTCCACCTTTATTTGCATATCCTGTTACTTTTCTCTTTTAATAACACTTATTATGAGTTTATCTACATTATTGACTTTTCAAAGGATCCAGGTTTAGTTGTATTTATTCTTCCTATAATTTTATAACATCGTTTCCCATTTCATTAATTTCAGCTTGCCTTTTCTGTTGCTTCTCTTCTCTTACTTTCCTTACATTACTTCATTGTACTTTTTCTAATCTTTTAGAATTAGACTATTAGTATAACTTTTCAGTCTTTGTCTTTTTAAATAATATATGTCTGTCGATCTAGACATTTCCCAGTGAGTATAGTTTTAGTCTTGACATACAGGATTGAGCATGAAGGTTTTTAAAATTGCATATTCAATAAAATATTTAATTTCAATTTTGATTTCTTCTTTAATCTCAAATGTAATTCAGAAAAGTGCTTCTTAATTTCGAGGTAGATTTATAATAAGTATTGAAATCAGTAGTGTAAGTCCTGCAACTTTGTCTTTTTGAAGGTTATCTTGGCTATTCTGTCCTTTGCATTTCCATGTATAATTTTTTTGGCCATACTTTAAATACATTAATTTTTATTTTTATTTATTTTTTCAACTTTTATTTTAGATTCTAGAAGTACATGTGCAGGTTTCTTACAAAGGTATATTGTGTGATGCTGAGGTTTGGAATATGATTGAACCTGTTACCCAGGAAGTGAGTATAAAATCCATAGGTAGTCCATACAAATTTCAGTATCAACTTGCTGATTTCTACAAAAACTCCATGTGGGTTTTGGTTGGGATTATATTTTCTTTACATATCAATTTATAGCAAATGGCTATTTTAACCATATTTAATCTTCAAAATTATTAACAGATTGTTTCTTCATTTGTATAGGCCTTATATAATTTCTCTCAGAAAAATTTTGTAGTTTTCAGTGTAAAGGTCTTGTACAACTTTCATTAGTTTTATTACAATATATGTACATTTTTGATACTATTATATATATCTACATATTTGATACTATTGTACATTTGTTTTACATTTTATTTTATATATTGCTGTGTTTGATTTGTTAATATTTTATTAATACTTTTGCAACTTTGTACATGAGGAATATTGGCCTATAATTTTATTTACTGATGGGCTCATCATATTTTACAATCCAGGTTAATAAATTACAAATTTTATAAAATTTGTAAAATTAATATTGAAAATAAATCACAAAGTTTTCCCTCTTCTATTATTTGCTGAGTGATTTTTTTTGTTTCCTGTAATGTGATCAACCTATTTCTAAGCAGCAGTGACTACTGTGGCTCCTATGTTATTGGCCACATTTTCATAGATTCAGCCTACAAGGAAACAATAAGCCCAAATGAATTTTAAAAGTTCATTACTCATGGCATAGCAGGCAGCATAAACTACCTGTTCTCATCAGTTCCCATTGTCCCACAAGTCCCATGGGGGTGATGTGGAGTGAGCCCAGGCAGATACTGCCTATCAGACTGCAGTATTTTTAAAAGTTTTGTAAATTTTTTAAATTTAAAAAAATTTTAAATTACTATTACTTTTAATGGCAAAAGCTGCAATTACTATTGCACCTACCTAATACATCTATGAGTCTGATTTTTTTGGGAATTAAAATTAGTACACCTCCTTGGCTTTTTAAGGTAGAAGTTTTCACCACTATTTTAAAAAGGTTCTATGTTCCAGTATAAGAATTGTTTAAAATTCCTTACTGATTTAGCTGCATTCGACAAATTCTGATATGTTGTTTTCCTTACCGTTTCATTATTATACAGTTCTAGATATTTTCTCATTTCCCTTGGAATTTCATATTTGACCCTTTAATTATTTAGAAATATATTGCTTAATTTATAAATATGAGTAATTTTCTAGATAATTTATATTCAGTTATTTCTGGTTTAATTATGTTGTGGCCAGAGAATACGTCCTCTCAGATATAAATCACTTGAAATATATTGAGATGTGTTTTACTGCCTACATAAAGTCTATGTTGATGAACATTCCATGTGTAATAATAAGGAATATATGTATTCTGCAGCTCCTAAGCGCATTGAAGTGTTGTATAACTGTTTATATCATGTTTATATCATGTTTATTGATAGTATTTTTCAAATAATCTATATTGCTACTGAGTTTTTGGCTAATTGTTCTGACAATTACTAAGGCAGGGGTGTGGAATTTTCCAAGTATGTCTGTGACTTTTTCTTCTCACTTTATTCCAGACTGTTTTTCTTTATTGCATTTGAAGCTCTATTATTAGGTGCCTCCACATTTTTGGTTGTTAGTCCTCCTTGATTATTTGACACTTTTACATTTATCATTAGTGAAGGGGCCAAGGGAAACCCTTGGTCCTCTGCAGGTTCAATGAAAAATCGACTCACAAAGGCAGACTGATAGAAGAAAAGGCATAGAGATTTATTTAATGTGTATACACAGGAGCCTTCAGAACGAAGATCCAATCTCCCATTGGGGTACAGAAGCCTATATGTCATCTTGAGTTTGTAGAAATAATACGGGCTGAGAGCATGGATAAAAATAGGCTTTGGTGGCAAGACAGGTTATGGGAGGGAGAAAGGAAGAGGATTAGTAAACAAAGGTGGTCTCCTTATGCTGTTGAAATCTCACAGATGGCAAAATAGATGGTAAATATGTCTTTACAGACCTTGAAAGGTGTCAAACTCTCAATTAATCTTTCCTAGATCTGGACAAAAGAAGGGCTGGCTGCATTAATGCGGATTCTCTACAGATCCACAGATGCAAATTTCTCCCACAAAAGACAGCTTTGCAGGACCACTTCAAAATATGTCAAAAAGATATATATTTTGGGGTAAAATATTTCAATTTCTTTCACGGGTAATACTCCTTGCCTTGAATTCTATTTTATCCGATATTAGTATAGCCATAGTGATGCTGACAAACCTCCAAATTAGGGCTCAGCCGGGGATGGTTCTTGGCTTCCCTCAGGAAAGAATTCAAGAGTGAGCCAACAGGCCAGGCACGGTGGCTCAGGCCCATAATCCCAGAACTTTGGGAGGCTGAGGCGGGTGGATTGCCTCAACTCAGGAGTTTGATCGAGACCATCCTGAGCAACGTGGCAAAACCCCATCTCTACAAAAAATACAAAAATTAGCCAGTCTTATAACCCAGTCTCAAAATAAATAAATAAATAAATAGATTAAAAATAAATAAAATAAATTTAGAAAAAAAAAGAGTGATCTGACAATGAGAAGAAAGCAAGTTTATTAGAGCAACAGCGTATAGCAAAATGGCTCCTCCATAGACAGAGCAGGGCTATTTCATAGGCAGTGTAGCACGGAGTAGCACTATGGATTGTTGGCTAGCTGTATTTATACACACTCTTAATTTTATGCAAAATAAGGGTTATTTATGAATTTTCTGGAAAAGGGGTGAGGAGTTCCCAGAACCATATAAGGCAATTTCTGGGCCATTGCCATGGCATTTATTAACTGTCATGGCATTGGTGGGATTGCCCTATGCAAGTGTATTACAATTCTAAGTCCCAGCTGGTTTGGGATGGTTTCTTTGCTACATCCTGTTTAGATCAGCAGGATCATGACCAGTGCTGAGAAAACAAGTCCTGCTGATCTCCTACCTCAATAGGTTTTCTTATGCTTTGTGCCTTATCATTAACCCTTTCCCCTTTCAGTCTTTCTGTAGCTTTTTCATGTTTTTTTTTTTTTAAATAAACAGCAGAGTTGCATCTTGATTTTTTTATCCAGTCTGACAATCACTGCCTGCTAAGTGGATCATTTCTCTTTTCATATTTACTGTAATTCTTAATATGTTTTGTTAAAAACCTACCACTGGGTATTTGTCTCATTTGTCCTTTTTTCCTCTGTTCCTCCTTTTCCTCCTTTTTATGTTTAAATTGAATACTTTTAGTATTTTTAAATGAGTACTCTAGGAAATGGAATACAAATCTTTAATTTATCATCATCTATCTTCAAGTAACATCATATTACCTCACAGACAACGTACGAACCTTCAAACATTATAATTTCAATTATCCATTTCCAATTATTGGGTTATTTTTTCAATATATTTTTCTATATGTGTTATATACTCCACAAATACACTATTATTATTGATTTTCAGTGTCAATAGTCTTATAAACAGTGCACACACATGTATACATATATTGTTGCATATATAGTTTGGTTTTCTGGGGAACCAGACTCTTAGATGAAGATTCCTGTACAGGAATTTTATTGAGGATATTCTTAGGATTAATAACTGCAGAAAAAAAGGAAGCAAGATTTGGTACAGAAGCTAGGATGTAAAGCAGTCTCAACAAAGGCCTTAGCCTAGCCTAGGGAGTCATGAAACTGGAATAAACTTTCAAACTTGTTTGACAATACATTGAGGGAACCAAGGGTTTATATTCTCATATTGACACTAGTAATTGGAAATAGACTGTTCCCAGAAAGAAGCTGTGACCTTGAAGTTATCTCTGTCCAATAAGGACAATTTCTGGAAAGGGCTGAAAGTTGAAGGCCCAGTCAAGATTACTTCTAATAACTTGAAAATTAAGGCCGGGCGCGGTGGCTCACGCTTGTAATCCCAGCACTTTGGGAGGCCGAGGCAGGTGGATCCCGAGGTCAGGAGATCGAGACCACGGTGAAACCCCGTCTCTACTAAAAATACAAAAAATTAGCCGGGCGTGGTGGCGGGCGCCTGTAGTCCCAGCTACTAGGAAGGCTGAGGCAGGAGAATGGCGTGAACCCGGGAGGTGGAGCTTGCAGTGAGCCGAGATTGTGCCACTGCACTCCAGCCTGGGCGACAGAGCGAGACTCCGTCTCAAAAAAAAAAAAAAAAAAAAAAAAAAAGAAAATTAAATCCTTTGGCTCCAAACCTGAGGAGGATCTTGGCAACTAATCACATGGCTCACTACCTATAAATAGATAATAGACATATAAATACATAGATACATGAATGCATAGATAAATTATATATGTGTTTTGTTTTTAGTAGTTTGACAATGATGTGCCTAGATGTGATTTCCTTTTATTTTAACCTGTGTCATAAATTTAATATAGTTCCTGCATCAGCATCCATTTTTAGGCCTGAGATAAGTTGCTGGAAACTCAGTCATACCCCATCACATTTAGCCTAGTTAAAATCTCCCCTCCCTGTGTAGTTGTTTGCCATATGGCTCACTTGTTCCTCATCTCACTGACCCCAAACTCAACACATTCCACAGCTGCTGACCACCATAAAACCTAATGGTTGGTCAATGCCAGAGTCATGTCAATAAGTTCCCCGCTTTGTTCATGTTGTCTTAAACTAGCCAATCCACAGCCCCCCATTGGAAAGCCTAAGGGATAACGCCCATGGACCTTAATAAATGCATAGTCCCATAAGTTCTCTCTCTCTCTCTCTCTCACTCTCTTGCTCTCGCTCTCTCTCTGTCTCTAACTCTCCACCCACTAGTTGAGCTCCCTATGGCCTCCTGACATCCCATTGACCTCCTGCTGGCACCCCTAACCTCTCTGGGATCTATAAGCAATAAATTATTTGTTCTGTGTTGGAGCTCAGAAAACAATACCCTCAAGTGAAGGCCTCAGAAGCAGCCTCAAAAGCAAACGTTTTTATCTGACCTTCTCCTGCCCTCCTGTCTCTCAGTCCCATTCTCCCCCAAGGCTAGCCAAGGAAACTAGAATCGCTCTTCCCCAAAACAGGTTATGGACACCAGAACCCCTTTTCCTGAAAGCCAGCCATAAAACCTAAAAATATTACCCTAACTTTCCCTCCACCTTTCTGTGCAAAAATTGACTATAAAGAAATTATCTGGCCTACCTTGTTTGACTGTAAGTCATAAGACCCATGTTCCAGACAGGGCCCTGCCCCACAGCCAGAACGAAGGAATGCGTGCTCAGAGAGGCCTAGAAGAATCTAGACAGGCCCTGTTGGGTTTCCCTACTCATTCTATCAGCATTTGATCATAGCCTTTTTGTCCTATCATATGCCTACATGACTGTCTACTCTGTTGAACCTAAGCATAAAAATGCACAATTTCCCCTGTATCTTTGGGTCTTCACTCTGAAGGGTTCTGTATATACACGTTAAATAAATTTGTATACTTTTTCTCCTATTAATTCATCTGCCTCATGTCAGTGATTTTTCAGTGAACCTTTAGGGGGCGGAAGGCCTTGCCCCCGCATATGCATTTTGGTTTTGCCTCCTCACGGTATATCACCTGACACACATACCAAGCTTAACTCCCTCCCTTCGGCCCCAGGGCTCTCCTAGAGAGTGCCTAACTTGGCTTATGGCCACTCACAACAGAGACCTCAAGACCAAATTAGAAAGAAAGCAGAACAAACTGCTTCAGATTCACTGACATTCTTGGATCTGTGGGGTCTTTTATCAATCATGGAAAATTCTTAGTTGTTATCTCTATAAATATTTTTTTTCTGCTCTATTCTTACTCTATTTTGTTTGTTGGACTTTCATTACAAAGATAACCTATCAGATTTTTTCCCCTTTGTTTCAGTTAGGACAAATTTCCATTTACTTTCTTCAAGTTCACTGCCATGTTTATTCTGCTGTGTTTGTTCTGTTATTCAGGCTGCTGAATGAATTTTTAATTCTGATATTGTAGTGTTTAATTTTAGAATTTCCATTTATTTTATATTTTATATAGCTGGTGTTTCTACACCTATCTTTCACATCTCTTCATGCATGTTGGTCAGTTTTTCCTCTAGACTATTTTACACATTTATCATGGTTATTTAAAAATTTTTCTCTGCTAATCCCAGGATCTGAGTGGCCACGTGTCTTCTTTGGATGGATTTTTCCTCTTAATCATGGGTCATATGTTGCTACTTTGCATCTTTTATCTTATTTTTATTGTATGCCAGATATCATATGTAAAAAATGGTAGAGACTGAACTATATTAATCCTGAGAAAAGGGTACACTTCTTCCTGTGTCAGGCAATAGGGTGGTAGTCTGAGTTCACATCTAAGCTGTGATTGAGTTGGGTCTGTGATTTGTTACACATTCAATTAATGCAGTTCTCCACAGAATCGAAGTACTTTGAGGACTTCCTTGACATTATCTTCAGCATTGCTTGAGCATTTTTTCTGTGCTTTAAGCTCTGCTTTCTGAAATTTGAGGTATGTATACTGTTTTTAATATCCTTTACCAGTTTTTCATGTCAATCAGGACTTCTGTTTAATTTTCATATCTAGCCTGACTTTTGGTGCCTTAGGGGAGCTCTACACTCTGCTCCTCTGACACCATATTTCAGAAGGCCACACTCTGGGGAAACTTGGCAGGTAATTGGTAACTGGTTCTGAGTTACCACTCTCATTGTAAACCACATTCAGATGGCCATTAAATATTTCTGAAGTTTGCCTGGCATTATCTTACCCCATCTTTAGTGAGTTTGGTCTTCTACAGTGCCTCCAAGGTTATAGAGTCACACAGCTCTCTTCTCTCTTAATAAGCGTTTTCCCTATTCTGGAGGTTAGCTCTCAATAGCTTTGTCATCACTTGGAATTTTGATATAATTGCAGACTTTGTAACCCTATCCCAGACCTACTGAATCAGAATTTACTTTTTAATAGAACCCTAGGCCATTTCTACCTACATTCAAATTTAAGAAGCATTGTTCTAGCTTTCCCCTTTTGGAATGAAAAGTCTGATACTAGTCTGATTCTTTTGCTTTGTGAGCAGATAGATCTTGCTAACTGAAAGCTTTTTATATTTTTTTCTTTGAAATTAGGGAATTTTACCAGGAATTTGGGTTTTCATCAATCCTGCCTAGTAGCCTTTTCAATCTGCAAACTGGAGTATTTTTATATCAAAAAGTTATATCTTATTATTTATTTTAATATCAATTATCTTCCATCTATTCATTTTTCTCTTGCACAAAAAAGTATAGTACACTGGTTAAGTGCACAAACCACTTTGGTTCAAACCTCAACTTTCCCACTTAAAAACTCTTTGACTCTGGAAATTTTGCTTAACTTCTCTATGCTCCTGTATTTCTTACCTATAAAATAGAGTTAATGATCATAACAGTACCTATCTCATATGGTATTTTGCTTTGTTTTGTTGAAGTTTAAATTAGTTAATACATATAAATCCCTTAGGAAGATTGTCTGGCAAATTTCAAGTGCTCAGTAAATGTTAGCTAATTCTCTGGACCTGCAGTTATTGGCAAGTCAGGACTTCTGGAATTTTCTTCTAAATCTCTTATCTTTTCCCTCTATATTCCCATCTCTTCATGTTTTTGGTCTATGTAAAATATTTTTACACTTAATCTTCCAGATCACTAAGTAATGTTTCAGCAATGATTGTTTGTTGAATTTCAAAAATCAAAAATCTTTTCTTTAATAGAACCATAAAATATATTGTATGTTCTAACAGTTCTCCTCCTCCCCCTCCTTTTTCTTTTTCCTCTATCCTTTATCATTGCCATCAGCTCAATTTCACTGGGATACAATTGTTCTAGATATTTAGCCTGATTTTCGTCCTCCATGTTACTCATTTTTTAACTGAGTTTTTCTTTTTCTCTATTTCCTCATGATTATGGTCTTCCACAGAATTATACATGTCACACCATTATAGTTCCTTGACATACAGTCAACTAGCAAGTAATGACTGGCTCTCAGATGTCTGCTAATTTTTCCTCTCTGCTAAAGTGCATGGAGAATGCCTCTTTGCTCTCGGGTCTCCCAATTTCTCTCTCATCTGCAAGGTCTAGAAGCAGTTCAGGTCACCACCAGTACATCAACCTTTTTAGGACCACTGAAGTCATAATAATCTGGCAAGCATCATGGAACCATATAAACAAAGCAGCAAGTGTACCTCATTCTGATACGTTTGTGCCAGATGGGTTCCCTCAGATGACTATGAAATCTAATCACTTAAAAAAAATAAACCATTGATTCTGTTGCTGGTCCCCTGGCTCTTGCACATTATCAGGGAGAATCAAATTCAATACCTTCTCTCTTCTCCAAGTGGTTGGAAAGCCTCAGAAGGATTCTCTAGGTTACATCAACATATCTGCCCCAATGCTTGTTCCCAGAATCCACCTTTGAAGACACACACACACAGGCACACACAGTATACATACTTCTATATGTTAGAATTACATTTTTCCAAAGGAATATGTATTATTCAAAACTGTAAATAATTCATTTTTTTAATGAGTGAAAAGTTGTGTGAGAAAATGTGGGTGACCACTACAGAGTGCCCTTTTAGAACCATGACTAATCAGAAAAGGGCTGGGCATGGTGGGTCATGCCTGTAATCTCAGCACTTTGGGAGGCCAAGGTGGGCAGATCACCTGAGGTCAGGAATTTGAGACCAGCCCAGCCAACATGGTGAAACCCCACCTCTACTACAATTACAAAAATTAGCCCGGTGTGGTGGTGCATGCCTGTAATCCCAGCTACTTGGGAGGCTGAGGCAGGAGAATCACTTGAACCCAGGAAGCAGAGGTTGCAATGAGCCATGATCATGCCACTGCACTCCAGCCTGGGC
The DNA here is from genome assembly GCF_009828535.3 of Hylobates moloch. NCBI lineage: Eukaryota > Metazoa > Chordata > Mammalia > Primates > Hylobatidae > Hylobates > Hylobates moloch. Next base: position 96,078,235 of record NW_026652282.1, on the reverse strand, counting down.
AACAGAGAGACCCTGTCTCAAAAAAGAAAGAAAGAAAAGGAAAGAAACATGTTAAAAGAGAAAAGCCAGATTCAATAGCTATTTTGTCTGATTGATTTTTAATTTGTTTTTAAATATGCAATGGGCTTGTGCATATTTACAAGTTGAGGTGCGGGCACTGTGAACAGAAAGAGGCTGAAGATACAGGAGAGGCATCTGATGATAATATAGTTTTTTTTATCAAAACCCAGGATATTTGAGTTATAGTCATATTCTAACAATTGGGTATTAGATGGTCTTTTTTTTTAATCATTTTTTTTGTTGAAAATCCTCTTTAAAATCCCAAATCCACCTTTATGCTCTTAGTAAATTTATTCTAATGAAGATTTTCCTAACATATCTGGATCATAATAGGTATTTGGAAAATAGGATTTGTGTAGAAATAAATGTTTTCTAATAAACTTTTTTTTAAAGAGTGGTTTAGATTCACAACAAAATTGAGAAAAAGGTATAGAGATTTTGCCTATACTCCCTGCCCCCTGACATGCATAGCTTTCTCCACTGTTAATATCCCCCAACCAGAGTGGTACATTTCTTACTATTGATGGACCTACACTGATACATCATTACACCCAAAGTCCATAGTTGACATTTGGATCCCCTCTTGGTGTTGTACATTCTATGGGTTTGGCCAAATATATAATGACATGTAACCACCATTATAGTATCAGAGAGAGTAGTTTCACTGCTTTAAAAATCCTCTCTGCTCCACCTGTTCATCCCTCCTTCCTCCATAACCCTGGGAACCACTTATCTTTGTATCATCTCTGATATGATTTGGCTGTGTCCCCACCCAAATCTCAGCTTGAATTGTAGTAATACCCACATGTCAAGGGTGGGGCCAGATGGAGATAATTGAATCATGGGGGTGGTTTCCCCCATACTGTTCTTGTGATAGTGAATAAGTCTCATGATAGCTGATGGGTTTATAAATGGGAGTTCCCCTGTACAAGCTCTCTCTTGCCTGTTGCCATGTAAGACATGACTTTGTTCCTCATTCATGATTGTGAGGTCTCCCTGGCCATGTGGAACTGTGAGTCAATAAAACCTTTTCCCCTTGTAAATTACCCAGTCATGTGAAAACAGACTAATATAGTAAATTGGTACTGGTAGAGTACAGTGCTATTGTAAAGATACCTGAAAATGTGGAAGCGACTTTGGAACTAGGTAACAGGCAGAGGCTGGAAGAGTTTGGAGGGTTCAGAAGAAGACAGGAAAATGTGGGAAAGTTTGGAACTTCCTAGAGACTTGTTGAATGGCTTTGAGCAAAATGCTGATAGTGATATGGACAATAAGGTCCAGGCTGAGGTGGTCTCAGATGGAGATGAGGAACTTTTTGGGAACTGGAGTAAAGGTCACTCTTGCTATGAAAAGAGACTAGCAGCATTTTGCCCCTGCCCTAGAAATCTGTGGAACTTTGAACTTGAGAGAGATGATTTAAGGTATCTGGGGGAAGAAATTTCTAAGTGGCAAAGTGTTCAAGATGAAGCAGAGCATAAAAGTTTGGACAATTTGCAACATGATGATGCAAGAGAAAAGAAAACCCCATTTTCTATGGAGAAATTCAAGCCAGCTGCAGAAATTTGCATAAGTAATGAGGAGCCGAATGTTAATCCCCGATACAATGGGGAAAATGTCTCCAGGGCATGTCAGAGACCTTCACACCAGCCCCTTCCATCACAGACCTGGAGGCCTAGAAGGAAAAAATGGTCTGGGCCGGTCCCAGGGCCTCTCTGCTGTTTGCAGCCTTGGGACATGGTGCCCTGCCCTGTTTCCCAGCTACTTCAGCTCCAGCCCTAGCTAAAAGGGGCCAAGGTACAGCTCAGGCTACTGCTTCAGAGGGTGCAAGCCCCAAGCCTTTGTGGCTTACATGTGGTGTTGGGCCTGCAGGTGCACTGAAGTCAGGAATTGAGGTTTGGGAACCTCTGCCTAGATTTCAGAGGGTGTATGGAAATGCCTGGATGTCCAGACAGAGATGTGCTGCAGGGGCAGAGCCCTCATGAAGAACCTCTGCTAGGGTAGTGCAGAAGGGAAATGTGAGGTGGTAGCCCCTACACAGAGTCCCCATTGGGGCACTCCCTAGTGGAGCTGTGAGAAGAGGGCCACCGCCTCCAGAACCCAGAACGGTAGATCCACTGACAGCTTGCACCATGCTCCTGCAAAAGCCACAGACACTCAATGCCAGCCCATGAAAGCATCCAGGAGAGGGAATTTACCCTGCAAAGCCACAGGTGTGGAGCTGCACAAGACCATGGGAATCTACCTCTTGCATCAGTGTGACCTGGATGTGAGACATGGAGTCAAAGGAGAGCATTTTGGAGCTTTAAGATTTGACTGCCTGGCTGGATTTCAGACTTTCATGGGGCCTACAGCCCCTTCATTTTGGCCAATTACTTCCATTTGAAATGGGTGTATTTACTCAATGCCTGTACCTTCATTGTATCTAGGAAGTAACTAACTTGCTTTTGATCTTTCAGGCTCATAGGTGGAAGAGACTTGCCTTTTCTCAGATGAGACTTTGGACTATGGACTTTCAAGTTAATGCTGAAATGAGTTAAGACTTTGGGGGACTGTTTGGATGGGATGATTGGTTTTGAAAGGTGAGGACATGAGATTTGGGAGGGATCAGGGTGGAGTGATATGGTTTGGGTGTGCCCCCACCCAAATCTCAGTTTGAATTGTAATAATCCCCACATGTCAAAGGCAGGGCCAGGTGGAGATAAATGAGTCATGGGGGCAGTTTCCCCTATACTGTACTCATAGTTGTGAATAAGTCTCACAAGAACTCATGGTTTTATACATGGGAGTTCCCCTGTACAAGCTCTCTCTTGCCTGCTGCTATGCAAGATGTGACTTTGTTCCTCATTCATTTTGCGCCATGATTGTGATGCCTCCTTAACCATGTGGAACTGTGAGAATTAAGCCTCTTTCCTTTATAAATTACCCAGTCTTTTGTATGTCTTTATTAGCAGCATGAGAACAGACTAATACAATCTTCATAGTTTTGCCTTTTCCAGAATGTCACATAGTTGGAATCATGCATTATGTTGACTTTTCAGTTTGCTTTCTTTTGCTTAGTAATATGCATTTTAGGTTCTGTCATTTCTTTTTATGTCTTGATAGCTCATTTTTAAAAGTGTGGAATGATATTCCATGGTCTAGCTTACCATAATTTATTTACCCATTCACCTACTAAAGAACGTCTTGGTTGTTTCTACGTTTTGGCTGTTATGAATAAAGCCACTATAAACATCTGCATGCAGATTTTTGTGTGCACGTAAGTTTTCAAATTTTTGAGTAAATACCAAGGAGCATGACTGCTTAGAACAAATGGTAAGAGTGTCTTTCATTTTATAAGAAACTGCCAAATTGTCTTCTTAAGTGACTGTACCATTTTGCATTCCCACCAGCAATGAATGAGAATTTCTGTTGCTCCACATCCCCACCAGCATTTCGTGTTATCAGTGTTCTGAATTTTGACCATTCTAGTAGTTGTGTAGCAGTATCTTGTTTTAATTTGCATTTTTTGACTACACATGATATGGAGCATCTTTTAATATGCTTGTTTGATATATATATATATATCATCTTTTGGTGTGGTGTCTGTTAAGGTCTTTGCTCATTTTTTTGATATGGTTATTTGTTTTCTTATTGTTCAGTTTTAAGAGTTCTTTGCACATTTTAAATAACAGTCCTTTATCAGATAAATGTATTTTGCAAGTGTTTTTTCCCAATCTGTGGCTTTTCTTTCTATTCTCTTGATTGTGTCTTCACAGACTCAGACATTTTTAATTTTAATAAAAGCCAGTTATCAATTCTTTCTTCTATTGATAGTGCATATGATGTTGTTTCTAAAAAGCCATTACCAAACACAAGGTCTTCGAGATTTTCTCCTATATTATCTTGTAGGAATTTTTATAGTTTTGCATTTCACATTTAGGTCTGTGGTCCATTTTGAGTTATTGTTTTGAGAAAGATGTAAGGTCTGTATCTAGACTCCTCCCATCTTTTTTGGTGTATGGATGTCCAGTTGTTCCAGCACCATTTGTTGAAACACTATCTTTGCCTCATTACACTGACTTTGCTCCTTTGTCAAAATTCAGTTGACAATATTCATTTGGGTCTCTTTCTCAGCTCCCTATTCTGTTTTGAACGGATCTATTTGTTTATTCTTTTGCTGAAACTACACTATCTTGTTTACTTTAGCTTTATAGTAAGTCTTAAAGTAGAACAATGTCAGTCCTCCAACTTTGTTATTCTTCTTCAATACTGTGGTGGCTAATCATTGTCTTTCGAGTCTTCATATAAATTTTAGAATGTTTGTTGATACACACAAAATTACCTTCTGGGATTTTGTTTGGGATTATGTTAGATCTATAGACGAAGTAGCAATGAACCAAAATCTTGATAATATTGTGTTTTCCTATCCATAAACACGGCCATTCATTAGCCTTTGATTTCTTTCATTGGGATTTTTAAAAATAATTTTAGGTTCAGGGGGTACATATACAGGTTTGTCACATGGATATATTGAGCAATGGTACGGTTTGGGCTTCTAATGTACCTATCACCAAAATGGTGAATACCATACCTCATAGGTAATTTTTTAAACCCTCCCCCCAAATCCTCTCCCCTTTTGGAGACCCCCGTGTCTACTATTTCCATTTTTATGTCTATGTATACTCATTTTTTATCTCCCACTTAGAACATTTTGAATGAGAATACTGCATGAGAACATGCAATAATTTGATTTTCTGTTTCTGATTTAAGTCACTTAGGATAATGGCCTACAGCTCTATCCATGTTGCTGCAAGGGACATAATTTCATTCTTTTTTATGGCTGCATCATATGACATGGTGTATGTGTACTACACTTTCTTTTTCCAATCATCTGTTGATAGACACTTAGGTTGATTCAAAATCTTGGGTATTATGAACAATGCTGCAATGAACATAAGGTATAGGAAATCTTCATATAAAAATAGTTTTGTAATTTTCTCAAGTAGATCTTGTACATATTTTGTTGAAATTAAGCCTAAGTATTTAATTTGAGGTGTTGGTAATATAAAGAATATTGTGTTTTAATTTCAAATTTCAGTCGTTCATTGCTGGTATATAGAAAAGCAATTGACTTTTGTATATTGACTTTGTATCCTGTAACCTTGCTATAATTGCTTATTAGTTCCAAGGATTTCTTTTTCCACATATACAATCATGTCATCTGCAAAAATTACAGTTTCATTTCTTCCTTCCCTATCAGTATACCTTTTATTTTCTTTTCTTGTCTTACTGCATTAGCTAGGACTTCCAATGTGATGTTGTAAAGTAGTGAGAGGGGACATCCTTACCTTGTTCTCTATCTTAGTGGAAAAGCTTTTAGTTTCTCACCTTTAAGTATGATATTAAATATTAAGTATTTTAAAGGTACTCTTTATCAAGTTGAAAAAATTACCCTTCTATACTCAGTTTACTGAGAGTTTTTGTCATAAATGGGTATTAGATTTTTCAAATGCTTTTTCTGAATCTATTGATATTAACAGGCATTTTTTTTTCTTTAGCCTGTTAATGTGATTGATCACCTTAATTGATTTTCAAATGTGAAACCAGCCTTGCATTCCTGGGGAAAAACCACTTAGTCATGGTATATAATTCTTTTAACACAATATTGGACTAAATTTGCTAATATTTTGCTGAGGATTTTTGTGTCTGTGTTCATGAGAGATATTGATCTGTAGTTTTATTGTAATGTCTCTATCTGGTTTTAATATTACTATGATATAGGACACAGAATGAATTGGATGTATTCCCTTTGCTTCTATCTTCTGAAAAAGATTGTAAAAAATGGGTATGAATTTTCCTTAAATGTTTGGTAGAATTTATCAGTGAACCCATCTGGGCCTGGTGCTTTCTGTCTGAGAAAGTTATAATTTACTGATTAAATTTATTTATTAGATATAGGCCTACTTAGGTTGTGAGTTTTGGCAGATGGTGTCTTTCAAGGAACTGGTCCATTTCATCTAGTTTATTAAATTTGTGGGCATAAAGTTCATAATTCTTTAATTATTCAAGGTCCAGGTCATCTGTACTGATAGCCTATGTTATATTTCTGATATTAGTAATTTGTGTCCTCTTTTTAAATGTTAGTTATCCTGGTTAGAAGCTTATTGGTTTTATTGTCCATTTCAAAGAACTAACTTTTGGTTTCATTGGTTTTCTCTATTGATTTACTGTTTTTAATTTCATTGCTTTCTGCTCTAATTTTTATTATTTATTTTCTTCTTCTTACTTGGGATTGGATTTGCACTTACTTTTCTAGTTTCCTAATGTGGAAGCTTAGATTGCTTTTTGATCTTTCTTATTTACTAATGTATGTATTCAATGCTATAAATGTCTCTTTATACACTGCTTTGCTGCATCCCAGTGATTTTGACTAGCCATCCTTTGTTTCAAAATGTTTTTATATTTCTCTTGAGATTTCTCTTCTAATGCATATCTTATTTAGAAGCATATTGTTTAATCTCCGAGTGATTTGGGATTTTCTACCTGTCATTCTCTTATTGATTTCTGTGACCTGAAAGCAAGTGAGCAGGCACTGTATAATTTCTATTATTCTAAAATTGTTAAGAGTTGTTTTATTGTCAAGAACGTCATCTATCTTAGTGAAAGTTTCACGTGCACTTCGGAAGAATGTGTATTCTTCTGTTGTTAAATGAAGTAGTCTGTAGATGTCAATTATATGCAGTTGATTGATGATGTTGTTGACTTTACTTGTGGTATAACTGGTTTTGCTTGCTTAATCTGATCATTTCTGATAGAAGGGTATTGATTTCTCCAACTATAATAGTGGATTCATTCATTTCTTGCAATGCTATCAATTTCTGCCTCATGTATCTTGATGCTCTTTTCTTAGGCAGAGTTGAGGATTGTCATGTCTTCTTGGAGAATGTACTGCTTTATTTTTATATAATGCTCCTCTCTATTTTCTTTCTCTGAACTCTACCTTGTCTGAAATTAATAAAGCTACTTCTGCTTTCTTTTCTTTAGTTTTAGCATGGAATATATTTCTATATCTATTTACTTTTAATATGTATTTTTCTTTATATTTAAGGTGGGTTTCTTGTAGACAACATAGAACTGGGTCTTCTTTTTTGATCTACTGTGACAACTTCTGTTTTTTAGTTGGTGCCTTTAGGCCATTGACATTGAAAGTGATTATTGATACAGTTAGATTAATATCTACCATAGTTGTTACTATTTGTTGCCCTTGTTCTTTGCTCCTATTTTTGTCTTCCACCTTTTTTCTGCCTTTTGTGGTTTTAATTGGACATTTTATATGATTCCATTTTCTCCCTTTTTTTAGCATATAAGTTACATTTCCATTTTTAAATTTTTTTTAATTGTTGCCCTAGAGTATGCAATACACATATTTTTTCTTTTTTACTTTTTTTTTAGACTGAGTCTTGCTCTTGTTGCCCAGGCTGGAGTGCAGTGGTGCAATCTCAGCTCACTGCAACCTCCACCTCCTGGGTTCAAGTGATTCTCCTGCCTCAGAAACCACCCTCCCACCATCCCACCCCACCCAGGTAACTAGGATTATAGGCGAGTGCCACCATGCGTGGCTAATTTTTGTATTTTTATTAGAGACAGGGTTTTGTTATGTTGGCCAGGCTGGTCTCAAACTCCTGACCTCAGGTGATCCACACACCTCGGCCTTCCAAAGTGCTGGGATGACAGGCATGAGCCACTGCGCCCAGCCTGCAATATGCATTTATAACTAATCCATGTCCACTATTAAATAATACTATGTTGCTTTATGGGTAGTATGAATGCCTCAGAGTAACAAAATAATCCTAATTGTTGCTGCTATTATTTTGAACAAATTGATATTTATTAGCTCAATTAAGAATTTTAAAAATCAAGTTTTTATTTTACCCTCATTTATTGCTTCTTTGATATGCTCTTCTATTCTTTACATAGCTCTGAGTTTCTGACCTATATCATTTTCTTTCTCTCTAAGGAACTTCTTTTACCATTTCTTGCAAGACATATCTACTGGGAACAAATTCCCTCAATTTTATTTGCTGAGAAAGTATTTATTCGAAGGATAATTTTAGAGAGTACAGAATTCTGGGTAAATAATATTTACTCCTTTACCGTTTAAATATTTCATTCCACTCTTCTCTTGCTTTGCACACTTTCTGAGAAGAAGTTTGATATAATTATTATCTTTGCTTCTCTCTAAGTAAGCTATTTTTATCCTCTGGCTTCTTTCAGGATTATTTCTTTATCAGTGATTTTCTGCTATTTAAATATAATAGCAGAAAATATCTAGGAATACTTTTGTCAACATTTATCCTACTTGTTTTTCTCTAAGCTTCCTGGATTTGTAGTTTGGTTTCTGCTATTATTCCGGAAAAATTCTCGGTCATTATTGCTTCAAGTATTCCTTTTTTAATTAATTAATTTATTTATTTATTTTATTATACTTTAATTTCTGGGATACATGTGCAGAATGTGCAGGTTTGTTACATAGGTATACATGTGCCATGGTGGTTTGCTGCACCCATCAACCCATCATCTACATTACGTATTTCTCCTAATGCTATCCCTCCTTTAGCCTCCCACCCCCTGACAGGCCCTGATGTGTGATGTTCTTTTCCCTGTGTTCATGTGTTCCCATTGTTCAATTTCTACTTATGAGTGAGAACATGTGGTGTTTGGTTTTCTGTTCCTAAGTTAGTTGCTGAGAATGATGGTTTCCAGCTTCATCCATGTCCCTGCAAAGGACGTGAACTCATCCTTTTTTATGGCTGTGTAGTATTCCATGATGTATATGTGCCACATTTTCTTTATCCAATCTATCATTGATGGGCATCTGGGTTGGTTCCAAGTCTTTGCTATTGTGAATAGTGATGCAATAAATATACATGTGCGTGTGTCTTTATAGTAGAATGATGTATAATCCTTTGGGTATATACCAGTTAATGGGATTGTTAGGTCAAATGGTATTTTTGGTTCTAGATCCTTGAGGAATCACCACAATGTCTTCCACAATGGTTGAAGTAATCTGCACTCCCACCAACAGTGTAAAAGCATTCCTGTTGTTTACGGAGTTGATTCCTGCTGGTAGGTTTGAGGTCTTGCTGACTTCAAGAATGGAGCCACAGACCTTCGTGGTGTTACAACTCTTAAAAATGGCACAGACCTGGCCGGGCGCAGTGGCTCATGCTTGTAATCCCAGCACTTTGGGAGGCCGAGGCGGGCGGATCACGAGGTCAGGAGATCGAGACCACGGTGAAACCCTGTCTCTACTAAAAATACAAAAAATTAGCCGGGCGTGATGGCGGGCGCCTGTAGTCCCAGCTACTCGGAGAGGCTGAGGCAGGAGAATGGCGTGAACCTGGGAGGCGGAGCTTGCAGTGAGCCGAGATCGCGCCACTGCACTCCAGCCTGGGTGACAGAGCGAGACTCCGTCTCAAAAAAAAAAAAAAAAAAAAATGGCACAGACCCAAAGAGGAGTGAGTGGTAGCAAGGTTTATTGTGAAGAGCGAAAGGACAAAGCTTCTACAGCTTGGAAGGGGACCCAAGTGGGTTGCCACTGCTGGCTGGGGTGGTCAGCTTTTATTCCTTTATTGTCCCCTCCAATGTTCCATTTCTGTCCTATCAGAGTGCCTTTTATTCAATCATCCCCGCGATTGGCTACTTTTAGAATCCTGCTGATTGGTGCGTTTTATAGAGCACTGATTGGTGCGTTTTACAAAGCTCTTGTAAGACAGGAAAGTTCCCCAAGTCCCCACTGGACCCAGGAAGTCCAGCTGGCCTCACCTCTCACTATTTCTCCCCACCTTCTCGGGCATCTGTTGTTTCTTGACTTTTTAATGATCACCATTGTAACTGGTGTGAGATGGTAGGTATCTCATTGTGGTTTTGATTTGCATTTCTCTAATGCCTAGTGATGATGAGCTTTTTGGCATGTTTGTTGGCTGCATAAGTGTCTTCTTTTGAGAAGTGTCTGTTCATATCCTTTGCCCACTTTTTGACCGGGTTGTTTGTTTTTTTCTTGCAAATTTGTTTAAGTTCTTTGTAGATTCTGGATATTAGTCCTTTGTCAGATGGATAGATTGCAAAAATTTTCTCCCATTCTGTAGGTTGCCTGTTCACTCTGATGATACTTTCTTTTGCTGTGCAGAAGCTCTTTGGTTTGATTAGATCCCATTTGTCAATTTTGGATTTTGTTGCCATTGCTTTTGATGTTTTACTCATGAAGTCTTTGCCCATGCCTATGTCCTGAATGGTATTGCCTGGGTTTTCTTCTAGGCTTTTTATGGTTGTGGGTTTTACATTTAAGTCTTTAATCCATCTTGAGTTAATTTTTGTATAAGGTGTAAAGAAGGGGTCCATTTCAGTTTTCTGCATATGGCTAGCCAGTTTTCCCAGCATCATTTATTAAATAGGGAATCTTTTCCCCATTGCTTGTTTTTGTCAGGTTTGTCAAAGATCAGATTGTTGTAGATGTGTGGTGGTATTTCTGAGGTCTCTGTTCTGTTCCATTGGTCTACGTATCTGTTTTGGTACCAGTACCATGCTGTTTTGGTTACTGTAGCCTTGTAGTATAGTTTGAAGTCAGGTAGCGTGATGCCTCCAGCTTTGTTCTTCTTGCCCAGAATCGTCTTGGCTATGCGGGCTCTTTTTTGGTTCCATATGAAGTTTAAAGTACATTTTTCCAATTCTGTGAAGAAAGCCATTGGTAGCTTGATGGGGATAGCATTTAATCGATAAATTACTTTGGGCAGTATGGCCATTTTCACGATATTGTTTCTTCCTATCCATGAGCACGGACTGTTTTCCCATTTGTTTGTGTCCTCTCTTATTTCCTTGAGCAGTGGTTTGTAGTTCTCCTTGAAGAGGTCCTTCACATCCATTGTAAGTTGTATTCCTAGGTATTTTATTCCCTTTGTAGCAATTGAGAATGGGAGTTCACTCAGGATTTGGCTCTCTGTCTGCCTGTTATTGGTGTATAAGAATGCTTGTGGGTTTTGCACACATTGATTTTGTATCTTGAGACTTTGCTGAAGTTGCTTATCAGCTTAAGGAAATTTTGGGCTGAGAAAATGCGGTTTTCTAAATATACGATCATGTCATCTGCAAAGAGAGACAATTTGACTTCCTCTCTTCCTATTTGAATACCCTTTATTTCTTTCTCTTGCCTGATTGCCCTGG
>NW_026652282.1:96002021-96066624 GCF_009828535.3 Hylobates moloch | reverse complement strand
GATTTTTTGAAGGGTTTTTTGTGTCTCTATCTCCTTCATTTCTGCTCTAATCTTAGTTATTTCTTGTCTTCTGCTACTTTTGAATTTGTTTGCTCTTGCTTCTCTAGTTCTTTTAATTGTGATGTTACGGTGTCAATTATAGATCTTTTCCATTTTCTCCAGGGGCATTTAGTGCTATAAATTCCCCTCTAAATGATGCTTTAGCTGTGTCCCAGAGATTCTGGTACATTCTGTCTTTTCTCTCATTGGTTTCAAATAACTTATTTCTGCCTTAACTTTGTTTTTTACCAGGTTGTTCAGTTTCCACAGAGTTGTGCAGTTTTGAGTGACTTTCTTAATCCTGAGTTCTAATTTGATTGCACTGTGGTCTGAGAGACTGTTTGTTATTATTTCCATTCTTTTGCATTTTCTGAGGAGTGTTTTACTTCCAATTATGTGGCCGATTTTAGAATAAGTGCGATGTGGTGCTGAGAAGAATGTATATTCTGTTGATCTGTGGTGGAGGGTTCTGTAGATGTCTATTAGGTCCACTTAGTCCAGAGCTGAGTTCAAGTCCTGAATATCTTTGTTAATTTTCTGTCTCATTGATCTAATATTAACAGTGGAATGTTAAATTCTCCCACTATTATTGTGTGGGAGTCTAAGTCTCTTTGTAGGCCTCTAAGAACTTGCTTTATGAATCTGGGTGCTCCTGTATTGGGTGCATATATATTTAGGATAGTTAGCTCTTCTTGTTGCATTGATCCCTTTACCATTATGTAATGTCCTACTTTGTCTTTTTTGATCTTTGCTTGTTTAAAGTCTGTTTTATCAGAGACTAGGATTGCAACCCCTGCTTTTTGCTTTCCATTTGCTTGGTGAACGTTCCTCCCCCCCTTTATTTTGAGAGTATGTGTGTCTTTGCATGTGAGATGAGTCTCCTGAATACAGCACACTGATGGGTCTTGACTCTTTATCCAATTTGCCAGTCTGTGTCTTTTATTTGAGGCATTTAGCCCATTTACATTTAAGGTTAATATTGTTATGTGTGAATTTGATCCTGTCATGATGCTATCTGATTATTTGGCCTGTTAGTTGATGCAGTTTCTTCATAGTGTTGGTGGTCTTCACAATCTGGTATATTTTGCAGTGGCTGGTACCAGTTTTTCCTTTCCATATTTACTGCTTCCTTCAGGAGCTCTTGTAAGGCAGGCCTGGTGGTGACAAAATCTCTCAGCATTTGCTTGTCTGTAAAGGATTTTATTTCTCCTTCACTAATGAAACTTAGTTTGGCTGGATATGAAATTCTGGGTTGAAAATTATTTTCTTTAAGAATTTGAATATTGGCCCCCACTCTCTTCCGGCTTGTAGGGTTTCTACCAAGAGATCCGCTGTTAGTCTGATGGGCTTCCCTTTGTGAGTAACCCAACCTTTCTCTCCAGCTGCCTTTAACATTTTTTCCTTCATTTCAACCTTGGTGAATCTGACAATTATGTATCTTGGGGTTGCTCTTCTCATGGAGTATCTTTGTGGTGTTCTCTGTATTTCCTGAATTTGAATGTTGGCCTGTCTTGCTAGGTTGGGGAAGTTCTCCTGGATAATATCCTGAAGAGTGTTTTCCAAAACTTGGTTCCATTCTCCCTGTCACTTTCAAATACACCAATCAAATATAGGTTTGGTCTTTTCACATAGTCCCATATTTCTTGGAGGCTTTGTTCGTTCCTTTTCATTATTTTTTCTCTAATCTTGTTTTTTACACTTTATTTCATTAAGTTGATCTTCAATCACCGATATCCTTTCTTCTGCTTGACCAGTTCAGCTATTGATACTTGTGTATGCTTCACAAAGTTCTCATGCTGTGTTGTACAGCTCCATCAGTTCATTTAAGTTCTTCTCTAAACTGGTTATTCTAGTTAGCAATTCCTCTAACCTTTTTTTAAGGTTCTTGGCCTCCTAGCATTGTGTTAGAGCATGCTCCTTTAACTTGGAGGAGTTTGTTATTACCTACCTTCTGAAGCCTACTTCTGTCAATTCATTAAACTCAAACTCCATCCAATTTTCTTCCCTTGCTGGCAAGGAGGTGTGATTCTTTGGAAGAGAAGAGGCATTCTGGTTTTTGGAATTTTCAGACTTTTTGCACTGGTTTTTCCTCATCTTCATGGATTTATCTACCTTTTATCTTTCATGTTGGTGACCTTCGGATGAAGTTTTTGTGTAGACGTCCTTTTTGTTGATGTTGATGCTATTCCTTTCTGTTTGTTAGTTTTCCTTGTAACGGGAAGGCCCCTCTACTGCAGGTCTGCTGGAGTTTGCTGGAGGTCCACTCCAGACCCTATTTTCCTGGGCGTCACCAGCAGAGGCTGCAGAACAGCAAAGATTGCTGCCTGTTCCTTCCTCTGGAAGCTTTGTCCCAGAGTGGCACCCGCCAGATGCCAGCCAGAGCTCTTCTCTATGAGGTAACTGTTGACCCCTGCTGGGAGGTTCCTCCCAGTCAGGAGGCATGGGGGTCAGGGACCCACTTGAGGAGGCTGTCTGTCCCTTAGCAGTGCTCAAGCCCTGTGTTGAGAGATCTGCTACTCTCTTCAGAACCAGCAAGCAGGAACTTTTAAGTTGCTGAAGCTGCACCCACAGCCACCCTTTCTCCCAGGTGCTCTGTCCCAGGGAGATGGAGTTTGATCTATAAGCCCCTGACTGGGGCTGCTGCCTTTCTTTCAGAGATGCCCTGCCCAGAGGGGAGGATTCTAGCGAGGCAGTCTGGCTACAGTGGCTTTGTGGCACTGCAGTGGGCTCTGCCCTGTTCAAGCTTCCTGGCAGCTTTGTTTACACCGTGAGGGGAAAACGGCCTACTCAAGCCTCAGTAATGGTGGACGCCTCTCCCCCCACCAATCTTGAGCGTCTCAGGTTGACTTCAGACTGTGGTCCTGGCAGGAGAATTTCAAGCTAGTGGATCTTAGCTTGCTGGGCTTCGTGGTGGTGGAATCCGCTGAGCTAGACCATTTGGCTCCCTGGCTTCAGCCCCCTTTCCAGGGGAGTGAATGGTTCTGTCTCACTGGCATTCCTGGCACCACTGGGGTATGAAAAAAAACTCTTGTAGCTGGCTCGGTGTCTGCCCAAATGGCCTCCCGGTGTTTTGCTTGAAACCCAGGGCCCTGGTGATGTAGGCACCAGAGGGAATCTCCTGGTCTGCAAGTTGCTAAGGCCATGAGAAAAGCGTAGTATCTCGGCTGGAATACACTGTTCCTCATGGCACAGTCCCTCACGGCTTCCCTTGGCTAGGGGAGGGAGTTTCCTGACCACTTGCACTTCCCAGGTGAGGTGACGCCCCACCCTGCTTCAGCTTGCCCTCTGTGCGCTGCACCCACTGTCTAACCAGTCCCAATGAGATGAGCCATGTACCTCAGTTGGAAATGCAGAAATCACCTGCCTTCTGCATTGAGCTCAGTGGAAGCTGCAGACCAGAGCTGTTCCTATATGGCCATCTTGCCAGCCCAGTCCCTACTTCAAGTATTTCTTATATTCCTTTCTGTCTCTCTTCTCCTTCTTGTATCCCATTACCTGTATTTTACACCTTGTGTAGTTGTCCCAAACTTACTGGATACTCTGTTCTGGTCTTTACTGTAGTGATTTTTGTTTCTCTTTGCTTTTCAGTTTTGAAGGTTTCTACTGAGATATCTTCAAGCTCAGAGATTCTTTCTTAATCTATGCCAGTCTATTCATAAGCCCATCAAAGGCATTCATTATGTCTGTTACAGTGTTTTTAATCTCTAGTTTTTTTATTCTTAGAATTCCCATCTCTCTGTCATACTTGCATAATGACTGTTTACTAAAGACCTTAGTGTATTCATTATAGCTATTTTAAATCCCCAGTCTGAAAATTCCAACATCCCTGCCATAGCTGAGTCTGGTCCTGATGCTTGTTTTGTCTTTTCAAACTATGCTTTTTACCATTTAGTATGTCTTGTAGCTTTTAGCTGATACCCAGACTTGATGTACTGGGTAAAAGAAACTATTGTAAATAGGCTTTTAGTAATGTGGTGGTAAATTACTAAAGTAATTGGGGGGGATGGAAGTGTTCTAAAATTCTATAATTAGTTCCCATCTTTAATTGAGTCTATGCTCCTGGACTGTGTACTTCATAAATGTTTCTCATTTTTAAAAAATTTTTCTCCCTTATATGGGACAAGATGGTTGGAAGGGACTGGAATTGGGTATTTCCCTTCTCACGGGTCTTTTAGGCTCTGAAAGTGCTCTAGTAGTGCAGGTTCTAGTTAAACACTTTTTCCTGAAGGTAGGACTCATTTAAAAGAACAGAATGCTCTGGCATATTTCAAAGTGTCCACTTTTTCTCTACCATTGCCAGAAGCACAGAGGTATTTTTCTCCAATATTCTCTGTCAGAACCTGGTCTAGCTCTTGGAAGTAAAACTTGCAAAAACGTGCAGACCCCCAACTCCCACTGAGTTCCCCTGGAGTTTTCCACCTTCAAATTTGTCCAACTTGAGCCTCCAGCAATTTATCAATTACAGTTCCGGTTTTCCTATTCTGGTAGTAGTACCCACAAAGGTTTCTACTTATGGGTTTCTGCTCCAGTAAGCTGTGTCTCTGTATTCACCTGTCTCCAATTCGGGGGAAAGCAGTTTGCCCTACAGACTCACTTCTCTTACAGATCTAAGAAAAGTTACTGATTTTTCAGTTTGTTCAGCTTTTTACTTGTTGTTAGGAGAGAGAGATGACTTCCAATCTCCTTATCTGCGGGACTAAAGTTCTTTGAATTTTTACCCTTTTTTTCACTATTAGTGTGGTTCAATGATTTTCCTTTTGTCAACAATGTTCTGTGTTTTGAGGCTTATTTCAGGCTAATTTTCAGTTCTTTTCTTTTTAGGCTGCTCCAAATAGATTTAAAAAAAAACTTGTAACACTTTTTTTCAGTAGAACTTCGGAATCATATGTTATATGAAAAATTAATCATTCTTTCCTGAAGTTCTTTGATCATGGGGTTTTCTACCTGTACCAAACTTGAGAGCATCTTAGGAGGCTACTATCATGTAACACACATTGGGAAACAGTGTTCAAATCACTAGATTTTTGTGAGTTTTATATCAATCAGCTATTGTTGTAGAACAAGAAAATCTCAGTGGTATATAATAATATACGTTTATTTCACCTTTTCATATTAGATTACTAGGCTGGCTCAGTGGTGGTAACAAGGAATATTCATTTCCATGTGCTTCTCATCTTTCTCTGAGGCAAGTGGCTTAATTAAAGTACAGTTTTCCAGTGGTGATGAGATAAGCAAAATAGATCACATCCAATTTTGTGAGCACAGTTCAAGTACCTGCTTTGTATTAGGTCTACTCACATCCCATTAGCCAAAGGAAGTCACATGATCAAGTCCAAATGTAAAAGGCTGGGAAGCATGTGACTGCTTTTGTGTAGGAACTACAGTGATACATGGAAGCTACAGGGTATATTGAAAAATTGAGGCTTGTAATTCAATTTACCAGAGTTCTCAAAATTATCATTTTGAATGATGCTGCAGGTAGGAGTCATCATACCTGAGTTTGCAGTTTCTCAATGGGGGTTCTATTTTCATTTCAGATGGGGCAAACCTTCCTGGATGTTGTTCAATTTTAGCATTGCTGGCTCTTACCCACTTAACTCCAGTAAGCATCCTGACAGACTTTTCCAAAGTACTCCCTATCTAATCAATAACACTCCTAATTTGAAAGGCACTGGTGAATTCTACTGTTAATTAATTGTGTGAACTTGGGCAAATAATTCAGCATTTTACTTTTTCGGCCATAAAGAATAAGTTAAAATTAACAAGCTATAAGTTCTATCTCAGTGTAAACATTTGATACATTGAAATATAGCAGATAGAGGCGACTAGAATAAAGTGTGAGAAAAACAGCATATATGCTTCAGGCCATCTCTTCTACCTTCAAGTCATCCTGGGAGTATATAGTTTCATTCTCATACTTTAAGATAGTAGTAACAAGTTAAAAATGTCAGAGGAAAGCAATTTCAAATGTTGTTGAGGATTGAATAATATGTCACATTAGTGATGTTTGATCCAATTGGGGCTGTTTAGTCAAGAAATCAGTAATGAACTTGTTTAGAAAAGAGAATTGGAGCTTGAGGATGAGAGCTCAATTCGAGTTTTATTTGCTCATTAGACAAATCATTACTGAGTACCTGATACGGACCAAATGCAATGTTGAGCCTTTTAAAATTTATAATATAAGATAGACTTATTAAGTGTTGCCCAGAGAACAAAGCTAGAGGGATTGTGCGAAATGGCAGGTAAATGACTTTAGGCTTAACATAAGAAAAAAGAAATATAATTACCAGGGAGACTGAAAATGAAATGGATGACTTTAGGAGGAGTCACTGAAGTCCCCATAGTTTGAAATATTCAGCTTTTCAGAGAGTTAGAAATGAATCCTATCTCTGAATCTCTAGCACCTTGGCACATGGCTGGGCACAGCATAGGTGTTGAATAGGAATTTGTTGAATAAACAAATACATCAAATGTGAGATTAAAAAATTGTTAATTTCTGGTTATCCAACTCTAAGATTCCGTGTTTTTCAGAGAACATGAGACCCCACAAAGTCAGTCTCTGTCTTTTCTTCTCCTCATTTCCCTCATAAAGTATGTCCAAAGGAAGCATCTCTTCAAAAGTAGTTCAAAGGCAATATAGAACAGAAAACAATTTATTCAAGGGTAGCCAGAGGAGTGTATGTGGAAGGGGATATAAGCTGTGCAGGGCTTTGCATGATGTTAGGATGGGAGCTGAGAGTATGCATGTGATTCACCATTCTCTTTTTACTACCATTTGTAGTACTCTGTAAAGCAGTAAGTTAAGTATTCTAGAGAAACTATCATAATTCTCAATTTTCCCTCATTACTTTTGAATGAATACAGCAAATTCTTTCTTGCTGTTAGTTTCCTTTGAACAAATAAAACAGAAAGACAGGACCATAGAAAAATACATCAGTTTGAGGCTTAGTTAGGTTGTGGTTAATCAAGATTTTATCTTACTAAAATGTAGGAAAGGAAATTTTATTGATGAGAAGTAAACAATTGTGAGATAAAAGCAAGTGAGTGGGAACACACATTTGAGTAACCCATGTCTCCCCAAGGAAAATCTCAGAGTTAAAATGGCCTTTCTTGATACTACTTGATCATTCAGATATAATTTGCACTTTCACAATACATAAATTTTAATGCCAAGACAGGAAATTCAATTTAAAAAATGATCACTTGCCAAATTAATGATCCGTTTACATCTGAGGTTAGAGCTGAGTCATAATTATATTGAAATTAAAAGATAAGTCCTGGATGTCTTCAATGATCTCAATATTTGCACATTTATTTAGCACTCACCACAACACTAGAAATGTGCTGTGGGCAATCGAAAGGTAAATAACATGTATTTTTTTATTTTTGGATATGATGAAATATCAGAGATGGGATTTATCTTCCCACTGAAACTAACTAGAAAATTGGACCAAATATATGAAATAACTGTTTTCACACATTGGACAACAAGCAACACAAGGAAAATAAGTGAGGTGAGCCCTGTGATTACTACTGGCTTTCTGTGTGTAGGCACATTTCACAACAGAAAGTAGTAGGGGCAGCCCATCAAGAACAGGGTGGTTTCCCAGAATTGAGATGGAAATTAGGGAAGCTGAGGGGGCTGGAACATATTGGGCCAAGTTCTGCGAAGAGAGCTACCCAGAAAAGAACTCTCACTATTGTTTGAAAGTCTTACTGATTACATAAACAGTTGATTAACACATATTTTGTATGTTACATGTATTGTGTACTGGATTCTTACAGTAAAGTAAGCTAGAGAAAAAAATGTTTTTAGTCAAGTCATAAGAAAGAAAAAATATGTTTACTATTCATTAAGTGAAAGTGGATCATCATAAAGATATTCGTGCTCATTGTCTTTATGTTGAGTAGGCAGAGGAGAAGGAAGAAGAAGGGTTGGTTTTGCTGTCTCAGGGTGGCAGAGGCAGAAGGAAATTCACATATAAGTTCAAACTCGTGTTGTTCAAGGGTCAACTGTAATCAGTCAAGTAAGTGCTAAAATCTAAAATACATCAATGAAAATGGCAGAGTGAGAACATCTGAAAATCAACAATAACAATGGCAAAAATTGTCTAAATCAACATTCAGGAAGCTGGAAATTAACTAAAAGCTTGCAGCAACCCAGGGAGCACTTATTTTAGAAAGTAAGTACAAAGAGTGAGCTTTGTGGCTTTTTAACTGGCTCAATTCCTACACTTCTCCATTGAGGTCTGCAAGAGCTTTGAAAAACAACAACCCACAATCGTGGTGAAAACCAGCAGTCTGGCAGCCATTAAGAGGGGACAGAACAAAAGTTGGAGCTCTTTTCAAAGCCTTAGTCCCAGAAAACTGTCTTGTGATTATTTACTTGTCTTGTGATTCACTGGAAGACACCGTTTGCTAGGCTGTCTTTATTTGACTGCACTTGAAGCTGGCCCAGCAAAAGAGCCTTTTTCCTGGGGTGATTGTCAAAAACATTTAGAGGAAAATATTTAAATTCACAGATGCTTAAGGTGCATATCAGGTGGGGTCAAAGAGAGTAGCCAAAATCCTTAAAAGGAAATCCTGGGGAATGAGATGTCCATAGGGCTTTGAAAAGATCACATTTATTGGGAATCTAGAAGGAAATGTGAATGTCATATCTATGTAGGACATTCTACTGCACAAAAACAAAATACACATTCTTCTCAAATGCACATAAAACGATCTCCCAGAGATGTCGGAACACAGAATAATTTTCATTAAATTTTAAAAGCTTGAAATCATATGAAATATCTTATTTGACCAAAATGGAATAAAACTAGAAAATAGTAGTAATAGAAAGTTTGGAAAATTCACAAATATGTGTAATTTAAGACTGCACTCTTAACTAATGGGTCAATGAAGAAACCATGAAAGAAATTAGAAAATACTTTGAGATGATTTAAAATGAAAACATATTAAAATTTGTGGAATGCAGTAAAAACAGTACTGAGAGATATATTTAAAGCTATAAATTCCTACGTTAAAAAAGAGGATGAATCTATTTGAATATGACACCAAAAGGACAGGCAACAACAGAATAAACAGATAAATTAGTTTATACCAAAATTCAAAATTTCTGTGCACGAAAAGACACAATCAACAGAGTAAAAAAGGCAACCCACAGAAGGGAGAAAATATTTGCAAATCATATGTCTGATAAATGTTTAGTGTCCGAAATATATAAAGAACACCTACAAGCTAAACAATGACAACAAATAAACAATCTGGTTAAAAGAAAATCAAAGGGCTTCAATAAACATTTCTCCAAAGAAAAAATACGGATAGTTAATAAGTACATGAAAAAGAGTTCAGCTGGGCATGGTGGCTCACGCCTGTAATCTCAACAATTTGAGAGGCCAAGGCGGGCAAATGTCTTCAGCCCAGGAGTTCAAGACCAGCCTGGGCAACATGACAAAACTCCATCTCTACAAAAAATACAAAATAAATTAGTCAGTTGTAGTAGCATGCACCTGAAGTCGCAGCTACTCGGGAGGCTGAACTGGGAGGATAATTTGAGCCTGGGAGGTCAAGGCTGCAGTGAGCTGTGATCATACCACTGCACTCTAGCCTGTGTGACCGAGTGAGACCCTGTCAAAAAAAAAAAAAAAAAAAGCAAAAAAAGTCCAGTATCACTAATTGTTAGGGAAATGCAAATTAAAACACAATATGATACTCATTAGAATGGGTACTATGAAACAGAGAAAATTGCAAGTGGTGGTAAGGATGTGGAGAAACTGGAACCCTCATACAATGTTGCATGGTTAAAGTCATGCAGCCACTGCAGAAAACAGTGTAGCAATTTCCCCAAATTTTAAACATAATTCCATATAAGTTAGCAATCCCATTCCTCGGTATATGCCTAAAAGAATTTAAAACTAGTATTTGAATAACTTGTATATAAATGTTTATAGCAGCATTATTCACATATAACCAAAAAGTGGAAACAATACAAATGTCTATCAATGGCTTCATAAATATTAATCCATTAATGTGATATATCCATACAATGGCATTTATTATTTTACCATTCAGAGAAGTACTGATTCATGCTACAACATGGAGGGACCTAGAAAACAACTCGCTAAATAGAATAAGCCAGGCACTAAAAGCCGTATATTGTATGATTCCGTTTATATAAATGTCCAGAATAGGCCACTCCATAGAGATGGAAATCAGATTGGTTGTTTCTAGGGAATAGGGGCAGAGAGAAATGGAGAGTGATTGCTTAATGGGTATAGGATATTGTTTTACAGTGATAAAAATGTCCAGGAATTATATATGGCTATTAGTTGCCCCATATTGTGAATGCACTAGAAGCTGATTAATTGTATACTTTAAAGTTATTGAAATGATGAATTTTATTTAATTGAATTTAACCTCAATAAAAAACAAAAAAGTTAAATATAAAGTTACCATATGACCCAGCACTTCCATTCTTAGGTATATATCTAAGAGAAATGAAAGTGAATGCCCCCCAAAATCTTGTCCACAATGTTCATTATCACTAAAGCAGCAAATTAGTAATGTTGTAATCCTTCATTTTTAAATAGAAATAATAGGATATGAGCCTGATGAAAAGACAATTGTCTTTCTACTTAGCTAGAACACATTTTCGTCTTTAAGATGAATTTATCTTTCAAATCATTTTGCTTGTAGAAAGCTTTCATTCAGCATTTCACATTCTTCACTTAGCAGAAGGCTTACATGATATCATTGAGCCATTCAGGAATTATATTGCCACATTAAATTCCAGCAATGAAAACTGCTGAAGAAAATAGTAAGTCTCCTAGTTTTACCACAAACAAGAATTTGAACTGATAGTTTAGTAGTGAATGTCATCTTAAAAATAAATTGTGAAGGAGATTCACGTTACATTGCTTCTTCTTAGGGTATGAGAAATAGATTATTACTGCAAAACCACACAAAGACTATCTGAAGTCTAAAAAATCGGAGCTACCACTTTGACTTATACTTAAGGAAATGGATATTGCAGGCTCAGCCTGAGCTTGGAGTCTCAGTATTCACTTGTGATGTTTCCTTGTTTTCAGCATCAAGGGTTATAAGGCAAAGCCTTGGTTTTACAGTGGAATCCCTTTACGGTACTCAGACCAAGAAACCAACTAGCCCATTTCCTGTGATCTGGACTATTATATCCCACTTTGCCCATGTAAATGTATGTGATTTGCCCCTAACCTATCAAAACCCAAGTGAGAGCGGGGTCCTTCCATTAAATGGGACTTTACTATGTCTTATTAAACTACTTACCAGGAATTCTTTTACTACACAGGCAACTAATTAATATTGTTTTCTTTATATTTCTCTGCTTGTATCTAAACACATAAATCAGTAGTAGAAAAACAAAGCATTTGGCTGTTTCCTGATCAAAATCTTTTAGAACCCTTTGAGATACAGAATATATATTATTCATCTTTGCACCCTCTGTGTTTAGAATAGTCCCTGAAAAATGAGTATTGAAGAAATTTATATTTAATAAGTGAGTGTATGAATGAAGTGAAGCATCTCCACTTTAAAAATATTCAGTGTTGTTGGGTGCAGTGGCTCACGCCTGTTATCCCAGCACTTTGGGAGGCGGAGGCAGGTGTATTGCTTGAGCCCAAGAGTTCGAAACCAGCCTGGGCAACGTGGTGAAACTCCATCTCTAGAAAAGTACAAAAATTAGCCAGGTGTGGTGGAATGAGTCTGTAGTCCCAGCTACTCAGGAAGCCGAGTATCTGTGAGCCCAGAATCCACTCCACTGCACTCCAGCCTAGGCGAGAGCAAGACCCTGTCTCAAAAACAAACAAAAAAAAATCAGTGTTACCATAACTGGCTTCACGATTTTCTTCCCAGTTTCAAACCTATCTAATTCCTACAATTCTTCTAATCAAAGGCAAAAGAGTGAAAATTAAACTGATTTTTTCTGTGTCTTATGTCTTTTTCTCTGGGACAGCCAAAGTCATTTCTTCTGAAATCAAGCATACCACGTCAGGATCATTTTCTACTCCTTTCTACACATTCAGTCTATTGCCACTGCTTTATCATTTCCCAAACCCTTCTCCCTGTCACTAGGCTTGTAGACTCTGTTCATGTTCTGGTTACCAAATTACTTGGTTAAAACTTTCTTTCTGACCCTCTTTGCCTTTATGCCTGGTACTACAGCATAACGAAATGACCAACACTAAAATTAGTTTCTTTTTATCCCATTGCACCTCTCTTCATGTTCTTGTGAGGGTTTCCTACTGTGCCATAGGTTATTCAAACATCTACTTTGTACACTCACTGTTAGCAAAATATAGTACACAGCAGGAGATGATGTGTGTGTACACATATGTGTTTGTGTAGATACAAAAGAAAAGGGTTCACAACTTTAGAATATTATGATCTACAGGGGAAAGTACATATAAATACTTAAAGGCATATTTGCAAATCAGTCATCTAAAACTCCTTTGTAGGTTAATGAAAATGGAATCCAAATTTAATACACACATCAGAACTAATTAGAAATATTGAACGATTTTGAGAGCAAACTAATTTCATGTCCCCTGCAAATGACACTTTCCTAATATTAAGCCCACACTCTTTCTTGATGCTTTTTTGAAAATGCAAAATAAATAGTCTACCATGTAGTAATTTGTGAATTTGGCTTGTCCTTCATTAGATTGTAAGCATTGGAGGACTTACACTGCTTTATTCCCCTTTATAGCTCCCTGAAGCCTCAAACGTAGAACCTGGCTCAGTAAATATTTGATTCAAAGCAGATCAACAAGTGCTAATGAATACATGTGGCCTATGTCCTGAGAGATCACAAAGTGAAAATATGATCAGCATTCATATCGGTTAGGGAAGTTGTTTGGTGGAGGTAAATTTGATCCAGTTTAAAGACTGTAATTTGTGAAGCTTTTAGCTTAAGTTCTCATTTCTTCCCAGTACATAGGCCCTCACAGCCTCTTAAGCTGATATTTATCAAGGACAATTTCCTTACATTAAGCCTGGGCTATTTCTCCATTGTCCACATAACTTGCTATTTTTTCTCATTAAATGAAAATATTTTATATTATCTTTAATTGTTCTCTAACAAAAAGATCTACTAGAAATTCCAGATTGTTCTTTCCAAAAAGTTAAAAACAAAAACAAAAACTCAGCCACCTGAATCAAATTTCAACAATGTAGTATGTACAATAAAAAACAAAATTATTTATGAGCCAAGGGAACACATTTGTCAAATTAATCTTAGCATATATGAGACAGGAAACATTCATTTTAACAAGAACAACACAGTAACGTTCAATTTTAATCTTGCTTATCTGGTAAATTGATACGTGTGATGGTAGCATGTAGGAATATAAAAAAGCATGATTTGTAACCATAACATCTGAATTAGAGTATTGGTTCTGCTACTTTCTGATCATGTGAATTCATAAAAAATTATGTACTTTGTATGGCCCTCAGTATCTTCATATAAAAAATAGATTTATAATTATTACAACTTCAGAACATTTTTCTGAGGAAAAAATAAGATAAATATTTTTTTGTAACTGTTTAGGGTCATAGATAAGCAATGAATTATTCTTTTCTTGGAAAATCCTCTTACATAATGTTTGCATTCATTGGAGAAAAAGTATCCTTCAGAAGTTTCTCTGGACTCATTGATGCTCTTCTAATGAGATGCTTGATCAAGGGTGGCAACATTCTG
Source organism: Hylobates moloch (assembly GCF_009828535.3). Taxonomy (NCBI): domain Eukaryota; kingdom Metazoa; phylum Chordata; class Mammalia; order Primates; family Hylobatidae; genus Hylobates; species Hylobates moloch. The sequence continues at coordinate 96,052,850 of NW_026652282.1, read as the reverse complement.
CAGGAAAAGCAGCTGCTAACATCTGAGTAATGCTCTGTCCCCTCTTCATACATCTTCCTTCATCTCTGTGCTGAAGCCCACAGTCTGTATCTCAGAAGTCAAGGTTAAGTATGTGCTTTGCTTCACACTGAGGTTCTTGGTTGGGCTTTATTTGACAAAAGAAATGAGACTTCTAGGTCTTACCTGTTTTGGGTAAAGGAATATTTACTCACAGTCACATCTTTGCTAAGCATCATCTGTAATCAAGTTAAGCTAATTAGTGATCACTTTATAAGAAATAAAATACCATTTTGCAGCTTAAAGAGGATTTTATGGTCCAATATTTGAGAACAGAGGATGATAATACTGAAAAGTTTAATATTTTATCTGTCACTTTCCTGAGCTCCTATACTATATAGTCGTACCAAACAATCTAATATTTTGTTATACAGTTTGCAAGATTTTCTAGTTGTTTCATAAGTTTATGGTAGTCATGACTGTTGGAAAGGGGCCTCAAGTGATCAGCTGTGCTAATTAAGCAAGACATATTCTGTTCTCAATTTCATCATATATAGAATAAGGGAGTTAGTATATAATCAGAGGCTGCAAACAGTATTCTGTTTGTCCAGATTAGTTTATCCATATTAGTGTTAGATGTTTTTAAATGCTCTTAGGTGGGTCAAACCGTTTCCAGATGTACAACAAGGTCCCACCACTTCTTACTGTCTTGCATCCAGACATTTTACACATTTTTGTGTCTTTTCTGACTCTAGAAACTTACAGTTTGGAACTTCTGGAATAAATTTTTAACTAATTTCTTTCCAGTTTAAACATTCTATGAGAGTGATAAAGTAAATTCTAATCTACCCTGTGAAAACTGGATAACTTCAACAGGGATTTCTGATATTGTCAATGTGGTCATCTAAATTAATCTGGATACCATACTCTACAAACATTTTTTAAATGCTAAAGTATTGTTTAAAAAACTTACAGTAGACTTTGTTAAAGGATACAGAATTACAGCCAGATAGGAGGAATAAGTTATAGTGTCCTATACCACTATAGGGTGACTATAGTGAACAACAATATAAGTTTCAATAGCTAGAATGAAGATATTCAATTGTTTTGAACACAAAGAAATAATATGTGTTTGAGATAATGAATATGCTAATTACCTTGATCTGATCACTATACATTATATGTATTGAAACATCGCTATGTACCTAATGAATATGTACAATTATTTGTCAATGAAAAAATAAAATAAAATAGAATTTATAAAATATATTATTTAAAAAACTTATAGCAGACTTTACAAGAAAGAAAAATAAAATGCTACATGCAAGGAGTATGAAGAAGAAGAACAAGAAAAGGGAGTGGAGAAGGAAGAGGAGGAGGAGAATGGGAAGTCAGAGCAGTAAGCAATGAGTTTACTCATGGTCTGTTCAAAAAAAAACAGAAGGGAGGGAAATATTTGGAGGTTATTGGATGATGAAGCTACTTGGTCATAAAAAAAAAAATGTAAAGGAAGAATTCAAGGCCTTGGGACTATGCAAATGGGAACTTGAAATGGGATTCCTACATAAAGATGGGACCCTCAAAGTTTATACTTAGGCAAAATGGGAAACTCAATAAAATCCATCCATTGGCCACAAGAAATAGCAAGGGAGCTTATTGCTCTACATTAAAGGAAAGCTTTCCATTCGAATTCAGGGCCTTGGCCCATTCCTTACTTGGAGTTAGAGCAAAAATAGCAGTAGTTCTTATATGGCCCAGCCATGCAAGAAATTGACTTAAATTTAATTCTGAGCCAGTGGTAGTCTAGGGTACATGATATAAGTGAAATGCAAAACCACTTTGGAGGGATATTCCCATGACCAAGGTGACAAGGGGTTCTCATAGGACCACATTTAAGGTGAGTTAACTTTTTCAAATCACACAGCATGAAATAACCCAAACACCACAAATGCTTGATAATGTTTCTCTTCTTTCTTGTGTTTGCTCAGAATCTGAGGCAATAAAAGAACCATCTGAGAGTGACTATAAAAAATAAATATTTTAAATGGCAAACTACATAAAAGAAAGAATTAAAAGTTTAAGAAAAAAATAGATACTTAATTAAATATAGGCCAATTTGACCAAAACAAGAGTAAACATTTATAAGTGAAAATGCAGTCTTTGATATAGAAAACCTCAATTGATGGGTTAAATAGCAGATTAGCCAAGGGTAAAGATAGAATTGAGTATAGAATGCAACATAGCCTAATAAAGGTATCAACTATAAGAAAGCAAGGTTTAGGAGTCAAGAAGAACACAGTGAGAAAGTCTAATATACCATACCTCTTGTAAGAAATCTTGAAGAAGAGAATAGAATGATTGAAATAGAGGCGTTTTCAAAGAGATGAGAAAAATTTTCCATAATGATGGAATGCATGCAACCTCAAATTCAAAAAGCACAGAGAGCCCCAGAAAAAAACTACATACGTAGGTGCATCATAGTGGAATTATAATAGAGCAAAGAAAAACAAATGATTCTAAAATTAGCCATGAATAAAAGACACATTTCTTACAAAGCACTGAAAAGTCACCTGACAGTAGACTTAGTCCAATCTGTATTCCAAAATAAGTATGATACTCCCCTAATTTTGTGGGGAAATGAATGACCCCTACGATTCATAGTAGCAACTATTCATAATACACCAGTTACTAAGCTCTGATTTTTCAAGTAGGAGGGAAAACTATAGTTTTACATGGTAGTTAGCAACTGATAATATCCAGCAGTCTTTTAAAAATAGATACAGAGTTCATGTTAAGCTATAGAATGTAGCTGGTTATAGTGAATTCTCAAACCATAATGTATAACTTTCATTTTCATTCCCATTCAAAACATATCAGAATACTCATGAATGCGAATGCCACCATTCTAGAGATTATGTGAAACTGGTCTAAGTTATAAATAGAGAAATAAACCATTACTGTACTAATTACATAACAGTAACAAATTACATATCAATGTGATTTGACATCACTTTTGAGAAGTATTTGCACAAAGGCATATCCTATTTTGGCAGACATCCCTAATGGATCAGATACCTCTATTGTAGGATGGGCCTACTGTTGTTCTTAAAATGTATTTGTTTCACTACATTACAGGCACTAGTGGAGAATAGGAACTGAGAGAATAAATAGCATTTTTTCAAGTTGAGAAACCTAACAAAGTTAGAACTTTTTTGATTGATTTATTTTTCCCTTGTCTTTACAACTACAAAGGCTTCTAGTTCTGAATTAGACAATATTGATCACTGAGGTAGTTCTATTCAGCAGCTTTATTTACAGGAGTTAAATGCCAAACACTATTTTCATTAATGTCTGCATGAAGCTCAGATGTCTATGTTACAGATGTACTCTTAGTTCTTGAGGTTTTCACATCATTGATCAAAAAGGGGAAAAGGGTGTGTTTTTTGTTTGTTTGTTATTTCAATCCACATCACACATAATTCTAGATATTAAAAAATCTTTTTGAACATATTTAACTTAAATATCCTTTTAACGTTTGGTGCCTTTTTCCCATAGAAATTCAATTGGTTCTAAAAGTTTAACAACAATGTATATACATATGGATGACAAAGAAGAGGTAGAGAAAATAAAAACATATATGCAGTCATTCATCATACAGATTTTATTTCAGAAAGTAAATAACTGAAGTCAATATGTATAATATCTCATGAACTCAATCTTATTAATAGCATAAACTTTTTATATCTTCATAATATTTAGTGTGATGTATTTATCAGTTACAGGAAGTTTACTAATATAAGTGTGATTTTCTCAATTCCTCATTGTAGTTCTATCCATTTTTGTTTTAAGTATTTTGAAGCTCTGGTAAGCACATCAATATTCTAAATAATATTTTCATCCTTTGGTAGTAGATGGCTTTATGCATAATAAGATTTATTTAATGTTTATTCTGTTTGTTATTACTTTAATTGTACTATTCTTAGTTGATTATATTTGTCTGGTATAAATGTTTACTTCTTTCCTTTTGGTCTTTATGATTCATTATGCTTTGAGAGAAGTTCTGTTTCTCTCAAAGAAGGAATGGGAGCTTAATTACCTGATCTCCCAGCATGTAACAGCTATGCATTCTATAAACAGTACATTAAAAAAACTACCTGAGTGTTTTTCAGCCTGAACAAATGTAGGTAGATATTCCTGGGGAGTAGAAACTTGTACCAAGTGTTCCAATGGAATTGTATATTTTTGCAACTTCACACTGAGAGCAGCCAGAATCATTCTGGTTGGTGCTTTGGGACAAAAACCATATTTGGGGGGCTAAAATATTCAGGTGAAGAAACCTGTGGCAATAAGGATTGACAGAGAATGACGGGGTAATCTAGGAAAGAAAAGAAAACCAATATTCTGTGTCTAAACTCAGCCTGAGTCTCTGGTTTACATCTGAATCCTACATGCCTGGGGAAAGCTGAAATCAGCTTGTAGCTAAGGCCTAAGAAACTGAACTTAGTTCTGGGCTAATGCCTCCAACTGGTATGACAGTTTTCAGCCTGAATCTAACCACATTTTGCCTGCTAAAACAAAAACATTAACAGTCGTAGGAATAATATAACAAAATCCAGAATCTTCAAAACATAATATTCAAAATAAAAGCTAGGACAATGCAACCCCATCTCAAAGAAAACACAACCAGCAGATGCCAATCCTGAGATAACCTGGGTATTGGAATTATCAGGTTAGGACTTGTTGTGGGAAGTCAGGGACCCCGAATGGAGGGACCGGCTGAAACCACAGCAGAAGAACATAAATTGTGAAGATTTCATGGACATTTATTAGTTCCCCAAATTAATACTTTTATAATTTGTTATGCCTGTCTTTACTGCAATCTTTGAATATAAATTGTGAAGATGTCATGGACATTTATCACTTCCCCAATCAATACTCTTATAATTTCCTATGCCTGTCTTTACTTTAATGTCTTAATCCCATCATCTTCGTAAGCTGAGGATGGATGTTGCCTCAGGACTCTGTGATGATTGCATTATCTGTACAAATTGTTTGTAAAACATGTGTGTTTGAACAATATGAAATCTGGGCATCCTAAAAGAACAGGATAACAGCCATTTCCAGGGAACAAGGGAGATAACCATAAAGTCTCACTGCCTGCAAGGCTGGGCAGAACAGAGTCATAGTTCTCTTCTTTCAGAAAGCGAATAGGAGAAATATTGCTGAATTCTTTTTCTCAGGAAGGAACAGCCCTGGGAAAAGAATGCATTCCCAGAGGGAAGTCTCTAAAGTGCCCGCTCTGGGAGTGTCTGTCTTATGCAGTTGTAGATAAGGGATAACATACGCCCTGGTCTCCTGCAGTGCCCCCAGGCTTGCTAGGATTAGAAAATTCCAGCCTGGCGAATTCTAGTCAGACCGGTTCTCTGCTCTTGAACCCCGTTTCCTGTTAAGATGTATATCAATGACAATGCATGCACAGCGGGACATGGAACCTCATTAGTAATTCTAATTTCACCCTGGCCTTGTGATGCTGCTCTGCCCCCATTTGCCTTGTGATATTTTATTGCCTTTGAAGCATGTGATCTCTGTGACCCACACCCTATTCATACACTCCCTCCCCTTTAAAAATCGCTAATAAAAACTTGCTGATTTTGCAGCTCGGGGGCATCCTGGAACCTGCCAACATGTGATGTCATCCCTGGAGACCCTGCTGTAAAATTTCTTTCTTTTGGACACTTTCTCTTTATTTCTCAGACCGGCTGACACTTAGGGAAAATAGAAAAGAAACTACGTTGAAATATTGGGGGCTGGTTCCCCCAATAATGACTTTTAAACCATTTGTATATAACTATGCTTAGTGTGGTTTAAAAAAATACATTGTAGATGAATGAAAAAATTGAAAATTATAGAAGAGATATACTTACAATATAAATGAAGCAAATGCAACTTTTAAAACTAAAAAATGCAATACCTAAAATTAAAATTTTACTGAATGGGCTTAATTTTACAGTGGAGATAAAAAGGAAAGAATCAGTGAACTTTCACATAGATTAATAAAAATCATCCAATCCAAAGAAGTGTAGCTTAAAAGCCAATTGACAAATGAAAATGAAATTCTAAAAATTATTAACTAATTCAAAAAATAGCAGGAAAGGGGGAACATATGAATTAAAAAAACACAAGAAACCAACCTAAAACAAATAATAAAATATTAGGCCTGAATCAAACCATTTAAATGATGTTACTATCTGTAAATGGCCTAAATACTTCAATTAAGAGTCAAATGTTATCAGAACAAATAAAAGAGCAAGAATTAATTGTGTGTTGTCCATAAATATTGTGTTTTAAGTATAAAGACAGAGATAAGTTGGGAGTAAACAGATAGAAAAAGATATACCATACAAACACTAAGCATAAGAAGGCTGAGTAATTATATTGATGTCAGATAAAATAGGCTTAAATACCAAAATCATTACTAGAGACACAGGGGGACATTTCAAAACAAAAAAGATTCAGTTCTTCAGAAAGTCACAACAAATTTTAGTGTGCATATGCTAACAAGAGAGCTTTAATGCACACACATATATATTATTGACAGAACTAAAGGGAGAAATAGACATTTCCACAGTTATAGTAAGAGTTTTTTAACACAGTTTTCTCAATTGACAGAACAATTTAAATAAAAATTCACTAAAGACATAAAGAATCCGAATAACTATGCTAACTATCCTGATCTAAATGATGTTGTTAGAATACGACACTAACTGCAGAATACACCTTCCATAAAATGAATATGGTATGTTCACCAACATAGGCCATTTGCAACATCATTACACAAGTCCCAATAAATATAAAATGATCAAAATACTATAGAACAATTTACCTGATAACAGTAAAATTAAATTATGAATCAAAAACTAGGAAAATGCCACTATGTTTTCTTTTAAAATCGAGCATGGATGCAAAAAGAAACTGAAAGGAGAAACATATGACAGCAAATCTCACAAACAGCCAGAAAATCTCAATTTCATAATGTAAGGTGAGCATGTTGATGTGTGAAATGACAGCTTCTCAGTTTCAACAGCAGGAAAAGTACGCATGCACTGACAGTGTGAGTTTCTGCAGCTCTGGTTTTCTTCTTAGAAACAAAAGAGGTAATAGTGAACATGGAATCCCACAAGATGATTCGTATTTCCAGGAAGCAACTTGTATTTATGGCATTGTGATTGGTATTGTGAACCATCTACAGCTGTCTATTTTCTTCAACTAGGAAAAAATAAAAGTTAAAAGAACAATCACAAAAGGAAATCCTCAGGCACAAATAAAGGTACCTGTACCTTAGAATAGAGTCCAGTCCTCTCTAAGACAATAACTTTCTACAAATAGCATGCCCAAAAAAAAATTCATCTGATTCAAAGATAAGAACAAAAAAAAAAATCACAGAAACAGAATCTATACAGTTATACTTCCAGAAATATGGGAAATAGGGACAGAAAAACGACGTGGCAAATTTTTTTTAATTTACCAGAACAATGTTGCAATAGTAGAGATGAAAACTATGGCAAAATATTTTACCATAATTTTTTTAATCATCAAAGTAATATCCTCTCTAGAAGAGCATAGAGATGCAAGAGCTATCATAACATCTTAAGAGACAACAGATGGAGATATGACAAGCTTGAACATTTCAGAAAAAAATCAAAGAAAAGAAAACACAACACAGAAATGAAGGCAAAATTAGAACTAGCACAAGGAAAAATAGATACTATGATAAACTTAGTTACAAATACAGTAAGAAAAAATATGCAGTTTTTTTGGTTTGTTTGTTTTTGTTTGCTTTTGTTTTGTTTTATTGTTGTTGTTGTTGTTTTTATTCTGAGACAGGGTCTCTCTCTGTTGCCCAGGCTGGAGTGCAGTGGCACGATTATAACTCACTGCAGCTATGAACTCCTGGGCTCAAGTGATTCTCCCACTTCAGCCTGCCAAATAACTGGGACTGCAGGCACACACCACCACACCTAGCTAATTCTTCTTATATTTTTTGTAGAGACAGGGTCTCACTATGTTGCTGAGGCTGGTCTTGAACTCCTGGGCTCAAGCAATCCTCCTGCCTTGGCCAACCAAAATGCTGGGATTACAGGCATGAGCCACCATGGCTGACCCAATAAGCAGAATTTAACTGAAAACAGTGCTATGAGAATCAAAGAGTAAATGACATAGAAGAAAGAAAAATTCCTATGTATACCCAATTGAAATTTCTCAATAGGATTTTTTTAAGTAAGAAAAGAGAAGGAACAAGTTATGGTATAAACAAAAAAAAAATCTTTCCAGAAATAAAGCTAAAACTAGAATCCACATATTGAAAGTATATACTACATCTCCTGGAAAATTGACCCTGAATGGTGAACACTGAGGTATATCGTAGTAAATACTTGAATCTCACAGATGAAGAGCCCTTTGGATATTCAGTCAGAAATATCAAGTAATTAGTATGGAGAAAATAATTAGACTGGCTTCATATTACTCCACAACCACAGCCAATTCTAGAAGAAAATCTTCATAAAAACTTCAAGGAAATAAAGACAGTTCCAATAATTTAATCAATGAAGAAATAACTGGAGAAAATTTATCAAAATGACTCTTCAGTATTGACCCCATGGGACTAAAATTAAAACAACTGTGGGGGTTATGGTACCAGAATGGGATGTAAATGTAATAATCTTTGGGAATGAAACTTGATAGGAGGAAGTGAAGAGATGGGAATTCATCTTTGTGTACTTTTTCCTTTATTTTTAATATTCAGGGCAAAAATAACATTAAAGTTAATATATAAAGTAATAGAGGCATACTATTATTTAGCAGTATGAAGTCAAACACTAAGGACGATGACATAATTAGTTGTAATTAGATGATGGATAAAAGGCAAGGTGAAGGAAGGAAAGGGAGATACAATAGATACAAAAGTACAGTGTTTAAGATTAAAGATTCTGGAGTCAGACTACCTGTGTTTAAATCCTGACTCCACTAGTTTCTAGCTGCAAAACCTTGAGCAATTTGCTTAACCTTTTCTGCCTTGGGTCTCCAGCATAAAAATTTAGTGTAATATTTCCACTCACTTTTATAGAGTTGTTATGAGGATTAAATATCAATATATGCAAAGCACCTAAGCTGACTTATCAGTTTATTATATTGCTTATGATGCTAATTTAATAATAATAATATTATCTCCCTATCATAAGTATATCCATCAGGGCTGGTCAGTGAAAAATAAAACCACTGTGATGCTCCAACAAAGAAGGATTTTAATATAATTTTGTAGTTTTATTTTTATTGTTCTGTCTGCTTATTATTACTGCCATCCTCTCCTACAGTTTCCTCCTCATTGAATAGAAGAAATCTGAAACTACATTTCCCAGAAACCCTTTCCTTATGTGATTCTAAAGTCTTTCAAAAAACAGGCACTTGTGTGAGATCATGAAGATAAAACAAAAGAGCCAGTTGGCACCTCTGAACAATGGATGACAATTGTTGAGCAGCTGCATGAACAGATAATAGATAAAAGTTTTGCAGTGGCTTGAGGTAACTTTCACTCTTTTAAAACTATTAGCAGCTGAGATTAGTGATGGTGGCTTTCTTTGAGATTCACGTTTATTTTAGGTTCTGGATAAATTCCTATGAATCACTTTTTTCAGTACTTCAGGCAAGTGAGATGGTCATATGGACTTTCCTATAATCCTGCCACTTCTTGATTTTATAAACTGCAGCAGAAGCTTCCCTGAACTTCATTTCCGCAGCTCTGACAAAGGCTTGTGAACCTCTAAATCCTTGTATTAAATTCTTTCCTACCGAATTCCTAAAAAGGACTTCTGGGAGAAGAGGGGCTTCAAAATGGCTGACTAGAGGCATCAGGTACTTGCCTCCTCCACAAAGAGGAACCAAAATAGTGAGTAGATAATCACACTTTGAATAGATCATGAAGACAGAACATTGGAATTCAACAGATAAATGACAGGAAACATCTAAGACAAGGAAGGAGAGGGAAGCGAAGCAACTTGCACAGCCAGAATCAGCTAAGAGTCTGGAGAGGCTTCCCAATGCAGGGGAAAGGGTAAGTGAGAGACCCTCAGTGGTTTACATTCCCACGGTAGACTCCTGCAATCTTAGGCATAGGAGAGACGCTTGACCCTCTCAGGCCCTGAGACTAACACAGGAAGCTGCCTGGAGACTATGAGATGGCATTGCTCCAGAGAGGGGAGCTCATGCTGGATCTCATACACCCCCTGAGTCCTCAGCAGTTGAAGCACAGCACCATTTTAAGAGTCCAGCCTCACCAGGCTGCATCCAGCCTTGGGGTTCAACAACCCCTGTGTCTCCACATCCCTGGAGCCCCAGTGACATCCCTCAGCCACAGCCACGGCCGCTGCCAACTGCTGCTGCCTAGGCTGAAGTGCAAGCCATTGGCAGTTATCCCTTTGCCCCCAGCAGTGGGGCTGCTGTGCATTTACAGGTGCCCTGAGGTCAGGCTACTCACCCACAGCGCCACCTAGAGCCAAAGTACACGCTTTCCAGCCACATGCCTGTGGCTGCTGCCACTGAAAGCAACACCACACTCCCAAGGGGCAGGGCCATAGTGCAGCTGCTGCTGCCTCCACCTGAGCATTTCACTGGGGACCTGGTGATCACCCCACCCCTGCCTACCACAGCCAACATTTGCACACATCAACAGAGGGTCTGAGGACAAGCTCCACCAGCTCAAGTTTGCCTCACCCCTGCAGTGCCCAAGCACATCATCTTGGGGGCCTGGGGATCACCAACTCTTTTTTGATAAAAGTGCCAAGAACATACACTGGGGAAAGTACACCCTCTTCAATAAATGGTGCTGGGAAAACTAGATATCTGTATGCAGAAGAATGAAATTGGACCCCTGTCTCTCACCGTACAAAAAAATAAACTCAAGATGGATTAAGGTCTTAAATCTAAGACCTAAAGCTCTACAGTTGCTAGAAGAAAACATAAGCAAAACATTCAGGGCATTGATTTAGGGAAAGAATTTATGGCTAAGACCTCAAAAGCACAGGCAAATAAAACAAAAAATAGAGAAATGGGGCAAAAGCTAAAAAGCTTCTGCATAGCAAAGGAAACAATCAACAGAGTGAAGAAATAACCTCTTGAATGGGAGAAAATATTTGCAAACTATTCATCCATAAAAGGACTAATATCCAGACTATACAAGAAACTCAATTCAGTAGTAAATAATCCAATTTCAAAGTGGGCAAAAGACATGAATAGACATTTTTCAAAAGAAGACATATAAATGGCCAACAGGCATTTTTTTTTAATGTTCAACATCACTAATGGTTAGAGAAATGCAAATCAAAACTATAATGATTTATCATCTTACCCCAGTTAGAATGGCTATTATTAAAAAGAAAAAAATAACAGATACTGCCGAAGATGCAGAGAAAAGGCAACTCTGGTACACTGTTGGTGGGAATGTAAATAAGTACAGCCACTATGGAAAACAGTATGGAGATTTTCTCTAAAAAAAATTAAACATAGAATTATGATACAATCCAGTAATCCCACTACTAGGTATTTATCCAAAGCAAAGGAAATCAGTATATCAAAGGGATACCTATACACCCATGTTTATTGTGGCGCTCGCTATTCGCAATAACTAAGATATAAAATCAACCTAAGTGTCCATCAATGGATGAATGGATAAAGAACATCTGGTATATGCACATGATGGAATACTATTCAGCCATAAAAAATGAAATAATGTCATTTGCAGCAACATGGATGGAACTGAAGGTCATTATATGAAGTGAAGTAAGCCAGGCACAGAAAGACAAACATCACATCTCCTCACTCATATATAGAAGCTATAGAAGCGAATCTCATGGAGATGAGAGTAGAATGATACATATCAGAGGCTGGGAAGTATGTGTGAGTGAGGGTGCCAGGAGAACGAAGAGAGGTTGGTTAATGGGTAAAAGCATACAGTTAGATAGAAAAAATAAGTTCTAGAGTTAAATAGCACAGTAGGGTGACTATAATTAGCAACAATGTAGTGTATATTTCAAAATGGCTAGAAGACAGGACTTCATATGCTCCCAACATATAGAAATAAGTAGTTGAGGAGATGGATATACAAAATAACCTGATTTGATTATTCTACATCCTATGCATTTAAAAATATTTAACATACTCAATAAATATGTACAAATATTATGTCAATAAAAAATAAAATGAAAATTAAAATAAATTTTAAAAAATTCCTAGAATGGCTTCTGCTTTACTGACCAACCCTAATTAATATGTTCATAAAAATATTAAAATAGAGAATTATAATTATTAAGTAAAATATTCATGGTAAGTGAATAAAATATTATTACATATTAATCTATAAAAGCAAACTTTTCTAAATATCTGAAGAAACACAGAAAACAAAGCAAAGAAATAATTCAATTAATAAATAATTTTTTTAAAGGCATACAAAGAGAAAACATAACATAAAATTTTGACGAAAGTAACTGAACTCAACATTCACTAAAATAAAAGGTTAAATGGATCACAAAATAATTGCTGTGGAAAAAAGATACCTACAACAAAGTGATTTAGAAAGACTGAATACGAAAACAAAAGAATGTGCACAGAATAGCAGATATCATAACCTTAATATCAGACAAGGATGAATATGATGTAAAAGCTCTAAATGAAAGAACAAAAAAGTACTATTGTATAATGCTAAACATTAAAATTCACAATGAAGTTGTAACAATTATAAATGTTACAACTAACATTTTACAGTTTTAAATGTTGCACCAAATAACATGGCTCAACATTATTATAGAGTCAAAACAATAACGTATACATTTTTTAAGTAGACAGAAATGATTATTGGCAGTAGTTTTATTCATGCACTCATTTTGTGTTAGGCCAAGTGGACGAATAACACAATTAGGAAGGTGAAGTTATTGGATATGTATCATATTCTATACCTTGAACACAGAATTCATTTTCTATTAAGAAACACATGAAACATTCTCCCAAAACGTGACTGTATATTTTGCTAGAAGAAAAACTGTTTTTCAAAATGTAAAAGTAAAACAATGTGAATAATATTCATTAATCATAACTCAATTAAAGCAAAAGTTAATGACAAAACCATAATCAAACAAAAAATGTGTTTTAGATGCTTTCTGTCAAACAAATCAGAGAGAAAATAAAACCTTAAATTGTAGAATACCTAACAAATAATGATAGCTAAAACACTACTTATTAGAACCCTGTGATGCTTCTACAGCAGACTTACATACTTATATTTCACAGACTTACATACTTATACTAGCAAGCAAATTTAAATATATGATCATCAAGCTTAAAAAGTTAGGGGGAAAAAAGACAAACAGAAAATAAGCCAAAGGAAATCAGAAGTCTGAAATTAAAATGATAAATATTAATGAATTTTATTAAAATAGTTGATCCTTTGAATAAAACCACAAAAGCCATAAATGCTTAAGCTACTCTAATCAAAATAAAACATGAGGGTGTTTCTTAAAGGGAAGAATATTAAAATAACCATAGATGGAGACATCTAAAAGAATAATAAGACTCCGTTATTCAAGTTTATCCAAACAAATTTATTACAATGAAATGCATAATATTTTAGAAAAATGTAATGTACCAAAATTTACTCAAGAAGGCATAAAAAAATCTATCATTAGTATTGGAGGGTCAACAATTTCACAGCATTTCTATCCTTGGACTTTATCTTGCAGATACATTTGCATATAGAAAAAATGATATATACACAAATTGTTTACTGAAAATCGTTTGTAATGACAAGAAATTTGAACAACCTAAATGCTGTCTATAGGGAATGGGTTAAAATGAATCATGATACAGCCATAAAGTGGAATGCTATGTAGCTCAAACGATCAAAGAAACAAAAGCAATACATTATTAATATATAAATAAATATATACATGGGACAATCTTCAAGATATATTGTAAAGTAACAAAAAGTGAGGTGAATAAATGAATGTATAGTACTCCAGCAGTGCTTTAAAAGTGAAAACAAAAGATAATTATATTTACTTGTAACTTGTATGTGTGTTTGTGTATGCGTACACATATATATACATACAATTTTTCTAGAAGTATAACGGGAACCTTATAATAGGTTCTATGAAATGGAGCTAAGTGCTTAGGGGACAGAAGTAAGACCTTTTTTTATTTTTTACCCTTTTGTACATTTTGATTTTTTTTTTTCGCACTGCAACTTCTGCCTCCGAGGATCAAACAATCCCTCCCACCTCAGCCTCTTGTGTAGCTGGTACTGCAGACACAAACCACCACGCTGTTAATTTTTTTTTTTTTTTTTGCCTTTTGTAGAGGCGGGGGTCTCACTTTGTTGTCCAGGATGGTCTTGAACTCCTGGCCTCAGGCAATCCTCCCTCCTTGGCCCCGCAAAGGGCTATGATTACAGGCATGAGCCACCAACCACACCTGGCCCACTTTGAATTTTGAATCACGAGAATGTTAATTTTAAAATACACTTAATTTAAAGAACAATAAAAGAACAGCAGCAGAATCAAAAACCTCTTTATCAAGAGGGCAGCTGAAAATTAATGGTTGATTTAGGTATTTGGTCTCCAAATCATAGCCCTTACCTCCCACAACATACCCAAAGCAAAACTGGGAAAATCTAGTATTTTTCTATTTTACTCAATCACCTCGTCCTTCCGTTTCCAAGTGAAATGGGAAAGTTAATACATGTGGAGACAAAATGGAATATAGTTTTAAAATTCAAATTAAATATTTTAAAATAATTGAAAGTTATTAGGAATAAAACCAATTTCAAAATTTAACTCACAAAATATACATAGTTGTTTGGCTACAAAGAAAAAAAGGCTTTGCTATGGAGACCCTTGCTTGTAGTACATACCAAGGAGCAATTGAATCTTAATTCAGGTTTAATAACTCCTTTCTGGTTTGGAAATTTTCTGCTAAAGCTCTTCTATAGTATGGAAATGAAAGAGTTCTAACAGACTTTTCCACCTCAATTATAGTTGGCTTTCAGAAAGCAGGAGAGAACTTATACAAGTAGAACAAGGTTTGGGACATCCTAACCTTCCTCGATATTTCATTAAAATGTCATTAAGAAAATTCGGTTCTCAGAGTCTATTTTTTATTTCAGAAATGTAATGCAATTCACAATCTAAGTTGCTCTAGTTGGTAGAATGTAACATGGGTCTCATTCAACCATTGAAAAAATAATTCTAATCTTTAAAAGGTCTGTTTTTTATTTCCAGATTTGCAAACAGCTTGCGGTGTAACATTGGATGACTCATAATATTTTGATTTCCAAGTCTAAACCTTTCCAAATTGGGCTGATAATATCAACAGCTTGAAGCCATTTCTTTGTAATGTTCTTAATGAAATAATGTTTCGGTAATAGTCAGTCTTGGGGTCTGAAACAGTCCCTTAGGTTTGAACAATACAAGCCTAAAAGATTTAACCTGCTGAGGGCAGAGTAAAGCAAGAACGGTTTTAGCGTATCAGGAATCATTTAAGCTACATCTAAGCATAGCTGCCTGCTAGTTTAACTATTTTGTATAAACTAATTGGCATGTTAGAATGGTGTAGTCAGCCATGTGATCCATTAATAATTTAGTGCTAACTGCCTAAAGAGTAATTAAGGACCAATTATTTTAGATTGGTCGAATTGGTTTGCTATATAGATATATAACTTTAGTGAGTTTTTCTTCTAATTTCCTTAATGTTTACTAATTTTTTTGTTTATTAAGCAAACTGCAAAATTCTTAATCCAGAGCAAGCACTTTCTAAAAAATATCCTTTAGGGGCTGGATGTGTTGGCTTATGCCTGTAATCCCAGCACTTTGGGAAGCAAGGGCAGGAGGATAGCTTGACCCCAGGAGTTCAAGATCAGCTTGGGCAACATGGTGAGATCCCGTCTTTCCAAAAGAATGAAACAATTAGCTGGGCCTAATGGTGAGCACCTGTAGATCCAGTTACTCGGGAGGCTGAGGCAAGAGGGTTGTTGGAACCTAGGAGTTGGAGGCTGCAATGAGCTATGATCACGCCACTGCACTCCAGTCTGGGCAACAGAGACCCGGTCTCTAAAAAAATAAAATAAAATAAAATACAATAAATGTTAAAAAAAATCATGTACACTGCAGTGTCTTTCATGAATAGTAGCAAATGTCTTACCTACTAGGTCTTACCTACTAGTCTTTGGTAAAACTCTTCATCTTTAATCTGCAAGTTTAAATCCTGCTATCCTGGGTTTTTATTAAGCTTTTTTTTTTTTTTTTTTTTTTGAGACAGGGTCTTACTCTGTAGTGCAGGCTGGAATGCAGTGGCACGATCACGGCTCACTGCAACTTCCACCTTCCGAGCTCAAGCGATCCTCCTTCCACCTCAGCCTCCGGAGTAATTGGGACTACAGGCACGCACCACCATGCTTGGCTAATTTTTAAATTTTTTTGTAGACAAGAGGTCTCACTATATTGGCCCAGCTGGTCTTGAACTCCTGGACTCAAGCAATCCTCCTGACTTGGCCTTTCAAAGTGCTGGGATTACAGGAATGAGCCACCCTGCCTGGCCTAAATAAATGTTTCATTGTAGTAAAATATACATAAAATTTACCATCTTAACCATTTTTAGGCATACATTTCAGTAGTGTTAAGTACATTGTTGTGCAACCATCACCATCATTCATGTCCAGAACTCTTTTTACCTTTCCAAACTGAAACTTCCTTCCCATTAAACAACTTCCCATTTGCCTCTCCCCAGCTCCTGGCAACCACCAATCTACTATCTATTTCTGAATTTGACTACTCCAGGTATCATATATAAGTGGAATCATATAATATTTTTCCTTTTGTTACTGGCTTATTTCACTTAGCCTAGTGTCCTCAAGAATCATCCACATTTTCACCTGTGTTAGAATTCACCTCCTTTTTAAGGATAAAAATATTCCTTTGTCTGTATATACAACTTTTTATTGTATTAATTTATTGATAGACACTTGGATTGCTTCTGCCTTTTGGATATTATGAATAATGCTGCTACGAACATAGTCGAACAAATACCTGGTTTAGTCCCTGTTTTTACTTCTTTTGGGTAAATACCCAGAAATGAAATTGCTGGATCGGATGGTATTTCTATGTTTAATTTTCTGAGGAATTGTCATACCATTCTCCATAAAGGCAGCACCATTTTACATTCCCACCGACAATGCACAGGTTTTCCTATTTCTCTACATCTCCACCAAAATTTATTTCATTTATTTTTTACAATAGCCATCCTAATGGGTGTGAATGTATAACCTTAGTGAATCTTGACTACATGAAATGAATGAAAACAATTAAATAATGTTCAGTGTTGTTTAAAAGCTTTTAAGCCATGAAATCCATTGTTTAGACTATGCAAACGCTTACTCTCTAAAAGGCATAGCAACATGGCCATTCTGTTTGAAATGAGGTTGGGGCAGCAGAGCTCTGCCAAGTTTCCAGGCTTCCAGCCCTCTTTCTTTCCTGTGATACCGTTAAGGAAACACCCCAAATCAGTAAACAGTAACAAATAGCTCAAAATATCACTACTTCAGACCCATAAGTGTTCAGACTTGTAACCTATGCTTTGGTGCCTAGTATAGCCGCCATTTCAGTCTATAAAGTTAGTTTCAAAAGTGAAAGCAAAGAATTTAAAACTCAGAGCTACACTTAAATCTGTTAAATATACTGTGTAATCCTACAAGTGCCCTCACAGTTCCTTGGCATTTGAAAGTATTTTGCAAATCCATATTATCCCTTAATCCTCTCAAATTGACTCAAAATGCATTGACATCATTTAAAAAGTAATTTCAAGCTGATGAACCTTTTACTGTCCTTGTATTTTAAATCCGAATAGTGTGGAATTTAAATTGCTTGAACATCCAATCATGTCTATATGTGTGATTATCCAACAAATATTCTCTACAGGAGACACTACTTAGTGGGTTCCCAATACCCCATTACCCTCTTAGTGAAATCCACATTCGTGAGTGCTTCTTCTAATATGTGTATGCATATCATAGTTTCTAAATCAATCGGACAACGAAAAGGCAGCATAGTATAATGGTCAAGTGTACAGACTCTGGAATCAGGCTGCTTGAGTTAGAGCCTAGTTCCACTACTTACAAGCTGTGCCACCTTAGGCAAATCAAGTCCCTTCTCTGAGCCTCAACTGTCTGATTTGTTACACAGGGATAATGTTGGAACCTATTTCAGAGAATTGCTATGAGGATTAAATGAACCAATATTTATGAAGTAATTAGAACAATGCTTGACATGAACACCATAAATCAAATTTGATGAAATCTTTTTCTCTTCTGATAAAAGTTATGTTATAGCTATATTTCCCTAGAGATCTGTTTCATTCTAATATATGTTGTCTATGTGCTACCTCACTTAGTAAAGCCGAGAAACTGCATATGGATTTAATCGGTGTCCTTCCAGAAAGTGTTTTAAATGCCACTGGGATGGGAGCTGGTTACTGCAAGCACTTTATAATCTGGTGACTGCTACATTTCTTGTCATCTCCCGTCAGTTTCTTACATGCCTCTCTGATTCAAGTCATAATGAAATATTTATAATTATCCAAAAGAATGATGCTTTTTCAAACCTCTACACCTTCCCACATCTTGTTCTTTCTTCCTGAATTATCCTTGTAACACTTTTTCTTCTAGCTAAATAACATGAATTTTCAGTACTGATTGAGAAATCGTGATTAGCTGGTGAATATTATTTCAGTTCTGGGCATGATGACAGACTATCAAAACAATCCCCAAATCAAGAAACTCCATGGGGAAGCAAACACTAGATATTCCATATTAGCCTTCTCAGCATGTTACAGCATAAAATTCATTCAACCTAATATACAACTTAAGTCTCTACTATATAGAAAAAGAAACCAGGTCATCATGGCCACCATACTGCATGTAACCAGAGCACTGGTTCCTCCTCTGCCTTTACTCCATTCTCTCTCTCTTTTCTCTGGAGTCTGTCTCTTGAGAGTGCTCCTTAGTACTCCTGGTTCAACTATACACCATTTTTAAGCACTTGTTACCCCTCAGAAATTCTGGGCAGTTTCCTCATAAGTTGTCATTCCTTTTCCGTGCATGCTAGTGGATACCCCTGACCTCATTGGTGTAACTACTACCCAGAGATAGAACATATTCAAAACCCTCATACTACTTCCCAGTCAATAGCCCCCTGATGTAACCACTATTTTGACTTCTGTCATTGTATATCAGTGTTGGTTGTTTTTAAACTTCATATAAATAAAATAAATATAGTATGCCCTTTTTCACTCAACATTATTGTAAATGAGATACATTCATGTTGTTCCATGTTGTATTAGTTTGTTCTTTTCATTGTTCTCTTGTATGAATTTACAGCAATTAACCTAAATATTATATTGTTGACATTTGTGTTATTTCCAGTTTTGACCATTATAAATAATATTTCATAAAACTTTTCATATCTTTTAGTACAAATATGGACTTATTTTGGGGGGAGTATACCCTAAACTGGAATTCCTGGGTCACAGAAATACATGTGCATTTGTGTGCACAGACACACACACACACACATGCGCACACACACACATACCGCCCTTTCAAGATCAAATATTAATTATCAGAAAAATGACTATGACTCTAAACCCATAATGAAAAAGAGAATCAACAATCATTTATGAGGTACCTTCTGTCTTTTATGACCTATACTAGGCATGACTGCCCCATAATTTGTAAGACAGATTGTTTTCTAGTGAAAAGCATATTTAACATGATAAGATAGCCTTGGTTCCTTTTATTACTCACCATTCTCCTATGCCTGTCAGACTTTGCCCCTTCAGACATGCTTTATGTAAGAAAGAGCCATAATATTGCCATAAATGCCTCTTAATATCCACTCTTTTAGCTAGGAAAATTCAACTAGGAAAACTTCAGATGCCAGTAATTCCTAACCAGGGGTCTTTCTAGTCCATAAACTCTGAATAGGAGAGGAAGTATGTGGTATGAAAGTAAGAGGTGGTTTAATTCTTCTGGTTACATAGGGTTAGATAAGAATAAAAAGCATAAGGCATTTTCCCAGTCATGTTACAAAAAGTATAAGGTGTTGGTAAGTATTAGAAGGAAAAAAAGTGTTCTAGAGTTGTGGAAAATGATAGTTTAAAAAAATTGAGCAGGTTTCTTTACTACAAGAATTATTGATACTTTTAATATTTTGTGAAGCTCTAAGTTAGTGATGCAGACTTTATTATTTCCCAAACTTATTGAATATGAAACTATTTTCTTGGACTACCTAGTAACATTTTTTTGGAATCAATGATTATTAGAACCCATCTTAAGAAATACAGCTATAGGCAAATAAGAAATGCCATGCAGCCAAACAAACTGAGTCACTTCCAAACTGAGTCACTCCATAGGGACTGGAGAAGAATCTTGCAGAGTTTTGCTCTGTCAACAGTTACTTCCAGTATGACTAATATGCTCTAGGCCCTATATTAGATTCAGGGAAGTTAAAAATGATAAGATTCAGGCCCTTCTGTAGAGTTACTGACAAGCATGAGTAGTGCCTTCTTATGCAAAAACCATCTTATTCAGGGCTAGAATCCTAGAGCAGCTTTTTAAAAATTAAACTTTGTTTTTAAATTGATAACAAAAATTGTACACATTTAGGGTGTATAACGTGATGTTTTCATGTATGTATACATTTATCAAAATGTATAAAAGGAATGGCTAAATTAAGCTAATTAGCATATCCATTACCTCACATATTTGTCATTTTTTGTGGTGAGAATATTTAAAATCTCTCAGCAATTTTCAAGTATACAGTACTGTATTAGTCCGTTTTCACACTGCTATAAAGGTACCACCCAAGACTGGGTAATTTATAAAGGAAAGAGGTTTAATTGACTCACAGTTCTGCCTGGCTAGGGAGACCTCAGGAAACTTAAAATCATGGCAGAAGGGGAAGCGGGCATGTCTTACATGGTGGCAGGAGAGGAAGAACCTTATAAAACCATCAGATGTCATGAGAACTCACTCACTATCACAAGAACAGCACGGGGGAAACCACCCCCATGATCCAATCACCTCCTTCCCTCAACACATAGGGGTTACAGGCCCCTCCTTCAACATGTGGTGATTACAATTCAAGATGAGATTTGGGTGGGGACACAGAACCAAACCATATCAAGTACATTGTTATTAACTACAGTCGCCATGTTGTACAAGAAACCTCCTGAACGTTTTCCTCCTAAGTGAAATTTTTCATCTTTTGACCAATATCTTCTTAAATAACTCCCATGCCCCCTAACTCTGTAACCACCATTCTATTATCTACTTCTATGAGTTTGAATTTTTAGATACCACACCTAAGTCAAAGCATGAAGTGTTTGTCTTTCTGTGCCTGGCTTATTTCATTTAGGATAATGTCCTCCACGTTCATCCATGTCTCAAATTACAGGATTTCCTTCTTTTTATGGCTGAATAGTACTCTATTGTGTCCATATAAGACACTTTCTGAATCCATTCACCCGTTGATGGACAGTTAGGTTGCTTCCATATCTTGGCTATTGTGAATAGTGCTGTGGAGCAACTTTCTTACCTAACAGTATATACAGGAGCATTGTCTTTTGGGGGTTGCCTTGTTTTTCCTGTTTCTTTATGAATAAAAGTATATATCTCCCACAATTCTGACTAGCATTTGTAGTAGTCCTGGCTTTTAGAATTACAAGATACTGTATTTGGATAATACAGTCATAAGCCACATAATGACATTTGGTCAAAACAAACTGCAAATACCATGGTCTTCCCATAGTTTTATAATACCATATTTTTACTGTACATTTTCTGTGTTTATATAGTTTTAGATAAACAAATAATTATCATTGTGTTACAACTGCCTACAATGTTGAGTACAGTAACATGCTATACAGGTTTGTAGCCTAGGAGTGATAGGTTTTACTATATAGCCTACGTATGTTACATAATTTAGGTTTGTGTAGGTACCCTTGTATTAGTTCATTGTCACACTGCTATAAAGAACTACCCGAGAGTGGGTAATTTATGAACAAAAGAGGTTTAATAGACTCATAGTTCCACAGGCTTAACAGGAAGCATGACTGGGAAGCCTCAGGCAACTTACAATCATGGTGGAAGGTGAAGGAGAAGCAAGCAACTTCTTCTCATGGCAGCAAGAGAGACAGGGCACAAACGGGAAAGTGCCATATGCTTTTAAACCATCAGATCTTGCGAGAACTCACTCACTATCATGAGAACAGCAAAGGGGAGTTCTGCCCCCATGATCCAGTCACCTCCCACCAGGCCCCTTCTCCAACACGTGGGGATGACAATTCGACATGAGATTTGGGTGGAGGCACAGAGACAAACCATATCAGCCCTCTATGGTGTTTACACAATGATATGATTGCCTAAGGATGCATTTCCCAGGATATATTCCTGTCGTTAAGAGATACATGACTATACTTCATATTTTTTTAACATTTTGCATGTCCTTTATCTCATTAGAACCACTCAGTTTCTGTGATTATTAGACAAAAGAGAGATTATTTTCATTAGACCTATGGAGAAATTGAGAGAGAGTTAGCATGGAAGTCCGCAGGATGGAGTGAGAGAAAAGAACTGAAGAAGACGCCAAAGACACATACCCTGGTTCCCTAGCAGCCACTAACTAGATACATGACTTTTTACAGTTGTTTATACCCCTTTTCAAATAATGATAAAACCTTTTCTATGTACCTGTTAGAGTTGTTGGGAAGCAAAATAAAACTTAGATAAAATACTTTACAAAAATATAAGCACTAGGCAAATATGAGGTATTCTTATTGACTTGCTCACAGCTATATGCTTCATCAGAGATAAAGTCAGTATGAGAAACCAACGCTCTTGAATGAATCTAGTGCTTTTCCAAAATATTAAGATGTAGGAAAATAAAACAAATACAGATTATTGAATATCTTCCTAAACCCTTTTCATAATTCCACACTTGACCTGCAGTAGCCTGAGCAAACTTTTTAAAACATTAAAAACTTTGATCATGTAATTCCTTTACCTAAAGCTGTTTGATGGCTTTCCATTGCAATAAAAATAGGATCTGCACTCCTTTTTGTGATCTACAAGACCAGGCCTGATCTGGCTGATGCCTATCTTACCAATCTCTATTTAGTGTTTTCGTTATTTACTACCCTCCAGATGCAAGTAAAGTAAAATATTCATTTTACTTCCTTGAATTCTCCAAGTTCTTTCCTATATTAAAGCTTCTTTAGGTGCTAGTTCCTTTGCTTGAAATGACCCCTCTGCCTTCATCTTCATATTTTGGATCTCAGATTAAATGTTATTTCTTTAGAGAGGGCATCATACATATTATATATCTCATGGTACTTACCCTCATAGCAACCTGCCTTTCTTTATGGCAAAGTCTTTATAGCTTTTGTAATCTTTATTTAAAAAAAAAAAAAAAAACAAAAAAGAAAACAGGCTGGGCGCAGTGGTTCACACCTGTAATCCCAGCACTTTGGGAGGCCAAGGTGGGCAGATCATGAAGTTAGTAGTTTGAGACCAGCCTGGCCAAGATGGTGAAACCCAGTCTCTACTAAAAATACAAAAATTAGCCAGGTGTGGTGGCAGGCGCCTGTAATCCCAGCTACTCAGGAGGCTGAGGCAGGAGAATCACTTTAACCTGGGAGGCGGAGGTTGCAGTAAGCCAAGACTGCACCATTGTACTCCAGCCTGGGCGACAGAGCGAGACTCCATCTCAAAATAAAAAATAAAATTAAATAAATAAAAAAAAGAAAAAACAAATGAAATTTTTTTGTGTTATTATTTTTAAGTGTTTCCTTTCCCTGATGTACTATAAACTTCATGAAAGCAGAGACATTGTAGGTTTTTTTTTTAATTAGGTTGTATACAATGATTATCACAATAACTGAAACATAGTAGCCATTCAATAAATGTTTTTTTAATTAATTAACTTGGCTGCACACTACTTTTTATCAAAAGCATCAATTCTGTGTTTGAGAAAAGAAAGAATACTGCTTTATGAATGTAAACAGTGTGTGACTAAGCCTTTAGTTTGAAAGAATAATCATTAATAGTATTGAATATTTTTAATTATATTACTATGTTTTTAACCTGTGATTCCCATCTGAAGCATGTTGGTATTCCTTCATCCCTCACAGCCCACTGCCAGCCACCATCTCCTTTTGCCTTTACTGTCAACACCTATTTCTCTGGTTTCATACAAACTTTGAAAGAATACAGAACCTCCTGACAAATGTAAATCTGCTGGGCAAGAAAACAGAGTCACCACTAATGGGAAAGATATGTTAACTGTAATAGCTATACACTATGCTATTTTTTAAGGAATTTTTAGCATTAAATAAATATTTCCCTTAATCACATATTACTTTGATCATTATTTAAAAGAAGTAGAAAAAATAAATTTTAATTTATTACATTTATTTTATAATAAATAGCAACAGAAGACAAATATCAAATTCTGAGGCATCAGGTAAAATTTCAGTGTTCCTTTCTCTTCATGTCCCAAGAGACCACTCCCGCTTTCCAAATGTTGCAGTTTGTATTAAACAAATAGCTCATAGACCATGCCGCTGCTGGGTGTCTTGCAAAGACCTGTGTGTTTTGTTAAACTCTGAGCCCATCTGTGGCATTCCTGTGCCAACATTAGAAATGATCTGTAAAATATTTAACATCTTCAGTGCTTCAGGATTCCTAATGATTCCAGAATAGTAAGCATTGACTATAAAATATCTTGTATGAAAAGGGAAAAAAAGAAGCATGTTTTCTATTGTTATTCTTTTTTCTTTTCTTTAAACACATTGTCACCAGTCAATTCAGTAGTGTTGCAGGCTGCTGTTTATTCCTTCTTTTACTCATGCATTCTTTTACTCATTCACTCCTTCATTTTTTTATATTGAAGTAATTATAAATTAACTTAGCAATTCCAAGAATAGCAGAGACTTCCCATGTATGTTTCACTTGACTTTCTCCAATGACATCTAACAAAACCACAGTACAATTAAGAAATCAAGAAATTGACATAGTAGTAAAACAGTTAATCTACCCATTTTATTCAGATTGTAACAATATTTATATGCATTCATTTTTGGTGTATAATTATGTAAAATATTATCACATGCATAAATCTGTGTAATCAGCACCACAATCAAGATGCACAACTGTTTTATCACCCTAAAGAAACTACCTCATACTATCCCTTTATAGTCACACACTTTAGGCAGCCCTAACGCCTGGTAAACACATCTGTTATCTATCACTGTAATTTTATTATTTTAAGAATGTTATGGAAATAGAATCATAACAAGGTAATCTTTGGAAATAGCTTTTTAAAATTCAGCATAATGCCCTTGAGAGCCATACCTGTTATCTGTATCAATAATTTGTTCCATGTTATTGTTGAGTAGTATTCCATTGTAATCCATTCATCAGTTGTAAGACATTTGGGTTATGTACAGTTTTTGACTATTACAAATGACGCTACTACAAACATTTCTACACAGGATGTCATGTGAACATATGTCTCCATTTCTCTTGGGTAAATAGCTAGGAGTGAGATTGCTGGGTCACACGGTAAATATATGTGGTCCTTTATCAGAACTGCCAAAATGTTTTCCAGAGTGACTATGCCACCTTAAATTCCCACCAGCAATCTGTGAGTGATCTGCTTTTTCCAAATCCTCGCCAGATTTTGATGTTGCCATTAATTTTATTTTAGCCATCTTTTAGGTATATGGTATGATTCACTTCATGGCTTTAATTTGAATTTCTCTAATGGCTAATCAAGTTGAACACCCCTGCATGTGCGTATTTACCATCTGTATATCCTCTTTGGTAAATGTCTTGTCCTGTCTTTTGCCCATTTTTGAACTGGATTTTATTTTCTGTTGATTTTAAAGTATTCTTTAAATGTTTGGTATGTAAGTCCTTTGTTGGAAATATGATGTACAAATATTTCCTCCCAGTCTGTGGCTTACGTTTTAATTCTCTTAACATGGTTGTTCAAGTACAAAGGTTTCTAATTTTGACAAAAGCTAATTTTCAATTTTTCCTTTTATAGATCACATCTTTGGTGTCAAGTCTAGGAACTTAATGCCTAATTCTAAATCATGAGTATTTTCTCCTGTTCTTTTTTCTAAAACTTTTATAGTTTTACACTTTACGTTTAGAGCTATAATCCAGTTAAGTTTCATGTAACTTGTGATAGTTAAGTTGAAACTTTCTTTTTTCCTTTTCTTTTTTAACCTGTCAATATCTAATTGTTAAAAGACTATCTATCCTTCTTCCTTTGAATTGCTTTTGCACCTTTGTCAAAAATTAATTCACCATACTTACTTGGGTGTATACTGGACTCTGTATTCTGTTCCATTGATACAGATCTATTCGTTTGCCACACTCTCTTAATTACTGAGTCTTAAAATAAGGTAATGTGATTCTTCCCACTTTATTCTTCTTTTTCAAAATTGTTTTAGGTATTCCACATTCTTTGTTTTTCCATATACATTTTAAAATCAGCATTTTAAAGATATCTACACAAAATCCTGCTGGGGTTTTGCTAGGGATCGTATTAAATAATAAATTTGGGGAAAATTAACATCTTTGCTACTTTGAATTTTCCAATCTATAAATATAGTAGGCCTCTCCATTTATTTAAGTCTTCATTTATTACTTTCTTCATTATTTTGTCGTTTTCAGCACATAGATCATGTACATGATTTTTTAGATGTATACCTAAATATTTGGGTTTGAGCTATTATAAATGATATTATAATTTTAATTTTTATTTCCATTGCAAAATTTGATTTGTTCATTACTGGTATATAAAAATATGATTTATTTTTATGTTATAACTTTGTGACAATGCTAAATTCACTTGTTAATTCTAGGAGTTTTTAATTTTTTTTAATTTTTGTAAATTTCTTTCACAACAAACACAGTATCTAAGAGATTTTTTAGATAGGTTCCTTGAGATTTTGTACGCAGATAATCATGTAGAATGACTTTATTTTTGGTATTAAGTTTTCACCACAACTTTGTGAACAAGGGACTTGTCATAATGTTTTTCTCTGTCATACAAACTGTTCAAAGTTTTTAAATTATTTTTTCCTTCTTTAATTCTAAGGCCTCAAATCAAGTAATACCATTATATAAGGCTTTGCATCTCTAACACTCTATTCCAAAATTGGAAATTCTTTCTCTTTCTCCTCCTTCATTTTGACCTGATTTAGATATCAAAGGTTATCCTGATGCCATCTGTACATCTTTGTAGAAAAGGATTTTTGAAACATTAAAGTTTGGAGATGAGAACCTCATCCAAAAATAGTCATGGAGGCAAATCTTCTTCTCCTATAAAAAATATAACAAATGACTACAAGTTTCTTTCCAAATATAAAAATACGCTTTTTATTTAACCATTAGATACTATTATAACCATGAATGTATGACTTCCTTCAGGTTTGCCCTTCTCCAAGATTTCCTATATCCAGAAGCAGAAATATTTCCTCTTGGATGTTCTCATTAGATGTCTTCTCTGCAGAAAAAATTATGCTAATAGTTATCTCCTCCATCCATCTAAAATTGCCACCATTCACCCACCCAAACTTCCTTACCACAGCCCAGCTTGTATTTGCTGGACAAGTATGTATTACTGGTGGGAAATGTGGTTCAAATGTATTGCATTTGTTTATTTTTGAGCTCTTTATTGAGAAATAGTCTCCCTTTGAAGGGCATCAGAATCCTAGAATGTAAATGTGGGTATGTTGATCCAAAAAGCTGCCCATTGATCATCACCATTCTCCACCTAAGAGTTACTGGATAACATTTTATGTGTTTGAAGTTAGCAAGAGTATTTTTAACCTAATAAACATGGTTATGGAAGGTCTTTCTTTCCCAGATGGATTAATGCCATATTAAAAAATTTCACAATGGACATCTGCTATTCATTGTCTTTTCTGAGCCTTCGTTGAACTATGCTCATGAACTTTCTGGTGCCAAGATGGGATAAGCGTTGGTATTAAAGGGCAATCCCTGTACAGAAAGAAAGTTGGCACTCTTTTTCCATCTCTGAGACCTGCCTAAGTCGCAGATGAACTGAAAAGTGCTTCACAACCCTGTTTATTAATTTAAAAATAACTACATTGTATAATTTTAAGAGACTTTTACAGACAAAAATCTTATTGTTTAAATGCAATTAGTTCCATTAACTCAGTTACCTCTCATAAAGTCAATGTCAATAACAAACTAAAGTGGATAGAATTGATGTTAATAACAAGATATTGAAAGAAAAATTGGCCTGTAGACAAGTAAGAATTGACATACATTTGTATGATGTCAAAGTAGGATTTTTTTTTGGTGGGGGAAGGCAAATATTGTATTCAGAAGGTAAACCTCACTAAAGAAAATGCAGCAAAATTGACTTAATTGAATTTAAATTAAAATTCATAATACAGTTCACAGAAGTATGTTACTAGTCCACTTTCTGGCAGATTTCTATTTACACTAGTCGCTAAGCTTTTGAGAATGAGCATTATTAACTTTTGCCTCTTTTCAATTTTAATGTCCTGAAACTAAGTCCCAATCATCCTGCCTTCGTTTCAGCTTTGTCTATAAATCAAAATATACATTTACTAACCAGAACTCAACTAACCAGCATCTTCAAGTTACTGAGTAGTTTATCTGCACTCTATCAGAAAAGAAGAAATCAGAGTTTAAACTTTAAAAGGCCAAAAAAGAAAAATTAATCCATAGTAGTCAACCTGGGGTCAGCCTACATTCACCTCAATTTCCTAAATCTACCACTTCTACACATAATGTTCTGAATAATGAGAATGAATCTTCAATCAAGATGATAGCCTTAAAACCTTCCTTAACTACAAAGGCAAGCAATTTGCCTGGCACATTCTATGGGATATGGGAAAGAGGGGAAGAGTGTGTTATTCAAGTATAAAAATAAAATGGGTGGGGAAGCTATGCATATGTGCAGGCAGGATATATATGAGAAATCTCTATACCTTCCGTTAAATTTTGCTGTGTACCTAAAACTGGTTTATAAAGTTTATTTAAAAAATAAGTAAAATGACATTTTCTGCTAATCTTCAGCTATCTAGAAATTTCAAGTAACCAGAATCAAAACCCCATAATTGTGTGCCAGTTAAATATGGCTTTTCTTTATTCATTTCAAGTCAAAATGACAAATTATCAGCCCTCTGTGTCCTAGGTATGAGCCCTACATCAACTGAGGCTGATGAAGAATTTTCCTGAAGGCTGATGAAGCTGTACAGCATTTGGCAGTGATAAATACGTTTGGCTGACAGTAATAGATACTCATCAACAGTTAAATATTGAGTTTCATTCAGCTGACACTCATAGGAGGAATAGCTTCTAAAACACTCTTTTGTGCACTTACGTTGCTCTACCAGTAAAGGAAAAGCATTCTGAGTACTTTTGGTTACCTCATCAATAGGTACAGGAAACCTCCTGTTTCCCAAATTTAGGACTCCATTTTAGAAGTCACAGTTCTGATGTTCCCTTCTTTCTCTGATAGCTAAATATGCCTTCTGTTTCTTAGTGTTGCTTCTGCTGTGACCTGAGAAGACCCTCCCTCTTAGAAAGGTTATTAGTTAATATTCGTGCCAGCTTGCAGACTTGTAACATATGAATAATCAAAAGACATGAAAAAGAGGCAAGCCTTGGTAAAAGGAGAATAAGAAACCAAATATTGGTTTGGGTAAACCTATAACCTACTCTGTAGGAATAAACAGAATAGCCCATATTTCTTTAGTTGAAAAGCCTAATATATAAAATAATATCTGATTTCTTCCTTTAAAAACATTCTAAAGAACAAAACATTTGCCATATACTTAGTTTTAAGGATGACAGGAGGCTGATTTTTGTCAAAATGTTCCAATCCTAGAGCTGAGCTAATTTCCATGGCAGCAATGTCATAAAGACAGTTAAAACTGTTTCAAAGCAATATGCTAAATTAAAAGAACATTCTAGACTAAAAGAGCCCCATGGATAACTGTAAAGAAAATTGGAAATAATTTTCAAGTCCCCTTTCATCCAGAAGGCTTATAAATGTGTAGTGAAAGAAAAAGAAAGGCATCTGTATCTGTTTTCAGTTAAGTTTAAAGGAATATAGCCAAACAGAGGTTACTGGCAGATGTTTTGTTTCTACTCATTAATCTGGGCAGAAACAGATTTTAGCAATTGAATTCTATTTAATATGTGTGCTTCTCATAATCCTGCAAACACATTTCAAAGTACTGTACTTGTATTGCACTTCCCGGGTTGTTGAGGAGAAAATATGCCTGGTATGTTTTAGAATCGGTGTAGCCAATGTTTTGCAAAAGACACTAAATCCTTGGCATCTTTCCTAAGCTTATTAAAATGTTGTATTTGCCTTTCAAGTGTCACTTTTTAACCAGAGCACTCATAATTTTACCCTAACTCCATGACAGCTCCCATGTTTTAAGACAGCTAGAATTTTAATATTCTGTACATATAACAAGGGAATACATGGCCCCTCCATGAATAATTTTCAGTTTTGCATGATGAAATGATTAGTCAGAAAGCTATGTTAGACCTGCTATCATTGTTTTAGAGATGAGAAAAAGAAATAATATTCAAGGTGATATGCCTAACTGCCACAGAGCCACCACGATAACACTCATTAACTTGAGGTGAGCAGCCATAGACTTTAAAATATATTTCAAAAAATTACAAAAAAGTCTATTTTAGATGAATTGTTTTTAAAGCAGCTTAATCACGTTACAAACATAAGATAAAAATACAAAATGAACTGATAAAATGGTTCTCAGTCAAATAAATGAGATATGGAGTGAAGCCTGTTACAATGCCTGTGTCTAGAGAAAAAGATGGCACTTAGGTGAAAGCTATTCCATATGGGGGTAGAGGGGAGACAGAGAGACAAGGAGAGAGAGGGAGGGAGAGAACTCATAACTAGGTGTGCAGTTGTGACTGCATTTGATGTGCAGGGTAGTGAGGTATGAAATATTGAGGTTCTTTACAATGGAGGTGTACTATACTCCTATATTAATAATAAGCTAAGAGGTTGAATCTTTTTCATGTTGTAGAACAAGATAACATCATGTGCTTCCAGAATTGTCCCCACACTCCTTCTCAAGAGATGCTGATGTTCTCCTGGTTGCCAAAGAAAATATCATTGTAGGGGAAAAAAATACATCCACTGAACTAAGAAGAAAAATCACATTATTTCACCTCTAGTTATAACTGAGAAATAAAAATAGTCTTGGCGTGAGACTGAGGGTGGTGCCTTCTGTTACTCTTTCTCTTACCACTTTTTACTATCCTCATGCTGTCAAATAAATAGTTTTAAGATATTATGTCTTATGTAGCCTAAAATATTGCTTCTCTCAAAGCTATCCATCCTTTAACTTGGGATCAAATGGAAGCAAAAAAAAAAAAAAAGAATTAAACTGTAACCTGGGCATCAGTGTTAATTTTGGGGTCAGAGTATATCTTTGGAGAAGAGATTTCCCGGCACCCATAAAGTTACAAAATCATATTACTGACTCCATCTCTCAACACAACCAACTCTTCACACACTGACTAGTTTCATTCTTATTTTGGCTACAAATGTGGTAGCTCTGATAATGTATATGAGGAAAGTTCTACCCCAAGTACAGGTACTAATACATTCTCTGCACATACAAAAGACAAGAATAAAGCATCTTATTTTACAGACAGGACTACAGAATCTTGGGATGCCAAAACTGTAAGAAACCTTGGGGGTCAGCTAGTTTAAGAAGGAGAAATTGATGGGTAGGCATCAGGAGAGATTGTACAAGATTACTCTGATAGTGGTAGAACCAGGACTGAATCCCCTCTCTCCTGATTGCTAATCTGGTAAGATATGTCACTTAATCAGACAGTTTTCCGGTTTCCCTTCCAATGTTGGGGGCGATTCCCTAAACATGATCTGCAATATGAACTTCTGCTTATGGAATATGTAATCTATCTCTTGAAGATGAAAGAGTGCACATTTCAAGACCAAAGAGAACCACACTTCCCTATTGGTTTTCTCTGACCACAGTATTTTCATATTTTAAAGATATTGGATTGAATAAACCTTGATACTTAGTATGAAAGTGTTTCCCATTATTCACCTGTTGAAGTAAGGTTTCCTAATGGTATAATTCATTTTTATGTCAAAGCGCTTTGACCACCAACTCCCAGGAACAACAATATTAAATTCTAAAAATAAAAATACATAAAATGCATAATTTGTCAAACTTTTATCCCAGAAAAATATTGATTTTTGAGTACTCAAAAAATACTATGAGGGTTTAAGTTGCAGATCTTTTTAAGTGCTATTTGCATTTTAATAAAACCCAAATTCAGTCTTCTAACATTTGTTAGGCTAAAGCATATGTTCTCATATTATTTGTTATTGTGTATGTTTCCCCTCTCCTCAGCTAGATCATAAACTTCTCTAAGTGTAGGAATCACTTCATGAAACCTTTCTTTTCCTGCACCCAACACAGAGCTTCCAATGTGGTCAGTGCTCCATATGTATTTCTAGAATTAACAGATTCACTACTTATCTACAAGATAATGCATATAGTTTTTTTTTTTTTTTAAGAACATAGGCTTCAGAGGCAGGCAATCTTGAGTAGGAGGATACAAATTCATCAGCTGTGTGATCTTGCAGAAATTACTTGATGAGGCTGACAGTTTCTTACCTACAATACTGAGAAAAATATCAGTGATGGTAATTACCTCACAAGCTTATTGTGAAATGAGGTAACATTTGTGAAATGCTTAGCGCATTGCCTACTTAATGCAATGGACGTAAGCAATAAATATGCATTTTCTTTTTTCCCTTTTGTGCTTTTAAATTACAATCAAATTATTATACAAATGACCCGGAAAGACCCTACCACAGGAAAAATTTGGGCCATGCAATTACATGCAACAGGACACATTACTTCAATTTATTATTTATAAAATGAAAAAGATAATATAATCTTCACAAAGCTAATGGGAGTATTAAATAAGAATAATCTAAACAAAGGAATTACTACAGTGCCTACTTCAGAGTAGATGCTCAACACATGATATTTATTGCTAGAATATTTTATTCAACCAAAGTTCTTCATTAGTATGAACTCAATTAATTTTTAAAAATTCATCACCAAAAAGTATATCTAAGAGGTAATATTGCCTAAATATATTTCTGATTTCTCCATGGCAGTATGTGTAAACCCTTGTATGTAATGTATCTATGGATAACTTTCAGATTTTTTCCCAGCCTATATTAGCATGTCCTCCTCTAAATATACTACTGAGGAAGAAGGAGGGATGAGGTGCTGGGGCCACAAGGAAGAGTAAAGGGAAACAATGAGGATGAAAAAACTAAGTCTCTGTCTTTCCAAACTTGCACAAAAGCAGAGAATAGTGTGATAAACTCTTCTGTCCACATTACCTGGTTTCAATGATTATCAACATTTTACCAATTTTGTTTCATCTCTTAGGTCTGAACTCTGTATGTATGGATGCAGGATTATTTTTAAAATAATACCAGATATCATGTCATCTCACTCACAAAAACTCTGGTATGCATTATCTAATTGATAAAGACTTTATACTAACATATATACCATGCCATTTCCACACCCCCCCAAAATTAACACTAATTCTATATTATTCTCTAATACCCAGTCCATATTTAAATTTATCTTATTTTCTCAAAACATTTTTACATTTAATTTAGTTCCAATTAAGAGTCCAACACTGTCTATACATTCCATTTTGTTGCTATTTCTCTAAAGAGTCTTTAATTCTGAGAGTCATTTCATTTTCCTTTTCCAAGTGAGCTATAATGTGAGTAAATTTGCAACTCTAATTTCGAGGCTTTGCTAGAAACTGGAAAGGCAGAGAACAAGTTAGAATGGCTAATTGTAGATGCTCAGATACAGTGACCATTATTAGTTACCTCTATTCAGTGAACACTAATAAACACTAAAAAATAATTTGGTTGTACTGGCTGAACTTCAATATAAGTTACTGTCTAAAACAAAACAAAAGAACAGAAAAAAAAACTAAAAGCCATCTTATTTTTGTTGCTTTATCTAATTCCTCGGTATTATCTGTTGCTTCACCTTTCAGAAGGTAAATGATATTCTCTAGAGTCATCCAGCATGTACCATAGAAATGGTTAATGTACTAGGGATAAAAATTTTTTTTTGGTGTATTTCTTTTCCCCAGAATTACTCGTCAGTTAAACTTAGCTCCAAGCTTTTATTCTGCAGCATTATCCAGAGTTCACTCTTCCATAAAATTTTAGTTTCAAGGTGAATTTAGCTGACAAACTCTAAAATGAACTGTACTTTTTTACCATTTAGCATATTAGAACATTTTCCTTAACCATTCTTTATTACTCCTTAGCTTCTATAGGCTTGGCAATGTCCCACATGATACTATTAATCTGTATCAATCAGTTTGCTGCAAAATAAGGTAGTAATCATTCTATTCACAGGTACCTAAATATTGGAACACAGTATCTGAATATGATAATGGGCATCTAATTATCATGAAGGATTAAATAAATGTAAATATGCCTTTAACAAAGATTTTATGAACCATTTTATGGTTTCTCTATACTTCTCATTTACAGGAGCACACTGTAGAGAAACACAAAGTTCATCCCTAGAAGAACAATTGCTCTCGAGCCACTAGCATATCACTTAGCACAGAAATTTATCCTGGAATTTACATCCTATAAATTCACATTAGCACACTCTATATTCTTTTTTTTTTTTTTTGAGAGGGAGTCTTGCTCTGTCGCCCAGGCTGGAGTGCAGTGGCGCCATCTCTCCTCACTGCAAGCTCCACCTCCCGGGTTCACACCATTCTCCTGCCTCAGCCTCCCGAGTAGCTGGGACTACAGGTGCCCGCCACCACGCCCGGCTAATTTTTTTGTATTTTTAGTAGAGACGGGGTTTCACCGTGTTAGCCAGGATGGTCTCGATCTCCTGACCTTGTGATCCACCCACCTCGGCCTCCCAAAGTGCTGGGATTACAGGCATGAGCCACCGTGCCCGGCCAGCACTCTATATTCTTTACTTTACATCCTTTATCCAATATATCTTACTTCTTCATCCAATACATCTCTTAGATTCACTCTCCTCATCCTGGCATGCAAAGTACTCAAAAATCTTATTCAGAGGTAGAATTTCTGAGAAGCTAATAAAACTTAATCTCTGTGCCCCTCACTTGCACAGGCCCCTTTCAAGGCCTGGCAGGGCCTCAGCAACATGTTCACATGGTCATATATTTCTGAAAAATTTGCACAAGTAGCATACTTTAACTACTTTCAGTTAAGACCACTGTCTTAATCCACTCTGATTTTGTCTCATGTCAGATGGCATTGAAGTTGGAAATAGAGTCATGAGACTTTTTGCAGTCTGGATAAAAGGAAGTTGACAAGCTATCTGACACTGGCAAAGATAAACTCAGAATTTGCCATGACAATGAGGATGTTGATGACAATTTGTTATGAGTGCCACCAGTTAAAACAGTGTCTAAGATTAGTCATTGTACAAGAAAATTTGAAATGCCAAGAAAACTTTCAGCTCACATATAAAAGAAATTTGAAAGTTTTACCAAATTTGACAATTCTACAAATTTACATGACTTATTTTTTTTCTCTGAATGACAAATCTGTCATACATTATTGATAATTAGTTGTGAAACTAAAAGTACCTTTTTTAAACCAACAATGATAAAAATGATTTTTTGTCATACTCCAGGGGAAAGGAATCATCTCTTAATTCTTTCCATAGACATTTAAATTACAAAACTATTGTCCTATAGAGAGGCAATCAATAAATATCAGGCAAAACTTCTATGAAGAAAAGTATTATAGAGGTATTCAAGCCATGATGTAATAAAATATTTGTTATTTTACTAGAATACTAAAATATTTGTTATTTTAAAATGTTTGTTGGCCTTCTAAAATTTGAAATTCAGCTGGTGGCTCATGCCTGTAATCCCAGCACTTTGGGAGGCTGAGGCAGGTGGGTCGCCTGAGGTCAGGAGTTCGAGACCAGCCTGACTAACATGGAAAAACCCCATCTCTACTAAAAACACAAAAATTAGCCAAGCTTGGTGGTGGGCGCCTGTAATCCCAGCTACTCGGGAGGCTGAGACAGGAGAATCACTTGAATCTAGAAGGTGGAGGTTGCAGTGAGCCGAGATCATGCCATCGCACTCCAGCCTGGGCAACAGAGCGAGACTCCATCTCAAAAAATAATAATAAAATAAAATTTGAAATTTGCTGAGATTTGTTTGCCCATTTTAAATAACTTGTTCATACCTAATATTGCATTAATAATTTTATGATATTTCTCTTAAAGAGGGCCCCATCAAATGTAGATGTGCCCGATTTGTCCACATAAATCAAGCCAGTTTCCATTTGAGCCTATCAAGCCAGCTTCCCTTTCATCTCTCTAACACACCATGTTGACTCCTGTCTCCACTTTTGTTCAGCATAGTTTGTCATCTATCCTTACTTCACCCAACTATGCAAATATTGTTATTCAACCTTAACGACTTACCACAAAAGCTATCACCTGTAGGAAGTTATTCTTGATTTGATCATCCTTCCATAGGTGCAATTGGTCATTCTTTTTTCTGAATCAGTTTACTTTATATGAACTTACATAGGAGATAAGCACTATAAGTCAATTCTCCACTGTATTGTGATTGTCTTCAGAGCAAGAGGAAGCTCTTTTAGATTACTTTGCGCAAGAATGCCTGGTACATTATTTTCCTAACTGTAGATTTTCAATTGATATTGGTTAAATCAGTAGGTGGGTGTGTAGTAAAATTCTGTTTTTAGAACACAACTGAATTCCACAACTACAAAGCTATTTTTTCCTGTCTACTCAAGCCCAATTTGATTTCGCTCTTTTTAAAAATTTTCTTCTGCATTATATAGGATTCTTGATCATTTAGAATAACATCACTCAATACATGTTACCTTCCCATTTGAATTGAGAGTAGAAATCATCACATAGAACTCTTTTGGAGCTCCTCTAGAGATTTGATATTCAACTGAATTACTGAAGTACATTTTAAAACACATTTTATTTATTTCTCTACTACAAAATATTCTATTTTCATTGATGATGACATGTAACATTCACAATAATTGCCATAAATTCCCAATGCCTGTACACTTATTTACTTAATTTTTTTCTTTTAACACACTCATATTTTGTAATTACATAACTTTATTTTCAAAGGAAGCAGCTTGAATAGAAATTCAGCATTGATAGTCATAAAGAACAGGTATAATTTCTAACTAAGTACTTCTCTTTTTTTTGAGAAAGGGTCCCACTTTGTCCCCCAGGCTGGAGTGCAGTGGTGTGAGCTCAGCTCACTGCAGCCTTGACCTCCTGGGCTCAAGAGATCCTCCCACCTCACCCCCCATCAAGTAGCTGGGACTAGAGGCACAGGCCATCACACTTGGCTACTTTTTTTTTGTATTTTTTGTAGAGATGGGGTTTTACAGTGCTGCCCAGGCTGGTCTAGAACTCCTGAGCTCATGCAATCCACCCGCCTTGACCTCCCAAAGTGCTAGGATTACAGGTGTAAGCCACTGCGACCAGCCTCTATCTACATACTTCTGTCAAATGTTCTCACCCCAAGCCTGTTTGCTCTCTATTAAAAGGAAAAATTAGCAAATAATAAGAAGATGTTAATGATTCATTAGCACCAAACTGGAACTTTCTTTTTGACACAATACATTCATCTATTCATAAAATTGATATTTGTTGAGCTCTTACTATGTACATGGATACTCAAGATACTAGTCTCCTTGGGATCCTACTGAGTGAAGATTTTTAAAAAGCAATTAATTCAAATAAACATGCAGGTTAATTTGAGCTAAAACAAATTCCTTAAAGAAGATAAAATAGAGTAATATGAAAGAGAGTCACTTGAATGTGAGTCATTTTTTTTTTCTTTTTTGAGACAGAGGCTCACTATGTTGCCCAGGCTGGTTTTGAACTCCTGGGCTCAAACAGTCTGCCCACCTCGGCCTCCCAAAGTGCTGGGATTGCAGGCATGAGTCACCACACTTGGCCTAATGTGAGTCATTTTTAATTGGGCAATCAGAAAAGTAAAAGATTATAAAAAGAAATTATATTTTTACTGAATTATTATTTTTAAAGGTTATGTCTGTGTATCACCTGAAACAATTATTGTATACCACCAAGCTACACATTTTACATTTTGGCAAACACAAGCCCATGTTTACATTTTGGAGCAGATAGATCCGAATAAGAATTTCAGCTCTAATACCAGCTTGGAAATCTTGGCCAAGTTACTTAATCTCTCTAAGCCTCAGTTTCCTCATCAGAAAAATGAGGAAGAGTCTACAGCCATACCACCCTGAACACGCCCGATATTGTCTGATTTCAGAAAAGATGATAAAAATAAAATTTGTAAAAACTCTACAAATTATAGATTTGATTTAAAGACTAAATAAGAGAAAATAGGCAATATACTTAACAGAGTGTCTGGCACATCATAAGCAGTCTTTTTAAAAAGTCCTACGGTAATTTTGTGATTTAGCAATTATCAGGTCTTTTTGGTATTAAAGGAAGCTTTTGGTAGTCACCGTTTGGTGGGGGCTGTAGATTTCCTATGGCAAGACCTCACCATCATGTGGTATGCTACATTGAAAACAAGCTTTGCAAATTTTGTCACGTACACAAAATATTTATAATTACAAAAACATAACTGCATGCAGCCCAGGTTAATTCCCACTCTCTGCCCTGAGACACAAAGACTAACACTTTGCAGAAAAGATTTACTTTTGGACAGGCGCAATGATATTCCTAGAGCAGGGGCAGCCAGTGTGGTACTCACAAGAGGCAGAGTCCTCTGTGAAGTGGAGGGATATGGAATCAATGGACTTTTGGATATTGAGTTTTGCACAGAGAATCACAGCTGCCAGGCTCACAATATTCTTATACCTGGTTCTGGTAAGGTCATAGGACCTTATTATCTTTCTAACCAGCCATCTCTCCTGAATATCAATGAAATATATTTCTAATGTCTCTTATTCTAAATACAAATTCTCCAGTATGGATTTTGATCATAATATTTGAAATGCTAAGTAGCCATTTCTAATTTGTGGATTCCAATTTAAAGTATTTTACTTATTTATTTATTTTTATGCTTATATATTTATTTATTTATTAATTTATTTTTTCCTTAAGTTATTGGGTTATTGGGTTGCAGGTGGTATTTTGTTACATGAGTACATGAGTAAGTTCTTTAGCGGTGATTTGTGAGATTTTGGTACACCCATCACCCAAGCAGTATACACTGCACCTATTTGTAGCCTTTTGTCCCTCACCCCCCTCCTACTCTTCCCCACAAGTCCCCAAAGTCCATTGTATCACTCTTATGCCTTTGTGTCCTCATAGCTTAGCTCTCACATATCAGTGAGAGCATACGATGTTTGGTTTTCCATTCCTGAGTTACTTCACTTAGAATAATAGTCTCCAATCTCATCCAGGTCACTGCAAATGCTGTTAATTAATTCCATTTTATGGCTGCATAGTATTCATATATATATATATCGGTTTCTTTTTCCACTAGTTGATTGATGGGCATTTGGGTCGGTTCCACAATTTTGCAGTTGTGAATTGTGGTGCTATAAACATGTGTGTGCAATTATCTTTTTCAAATGACTTCTTTTCCTCTGGATAGATACCCCTTAGTGGGACTGCTGGATCAAATGGTAGTTCTACTTTCAGTTATTTAAGGAACCACTACACTGTTTTCCATATTGGCTATACTAGTTCACATTCCCACCAGCAGTGTAGAACTGTTCCCTGTTCACTGCATCCACGCCAATATCTACTGTTTTATCATTTTTTGATTATGGCCATTCTTGCAGGAGTAAGGTGATATCGCATTGTGGTTTTGATTTGCATTTCCCTGGCCATTAGTGATGTTGAGCATTTTTTCATATGTTTGTTGGCCATTTGTATATCTTCTTTTGAGAATTGTCTATTCATGTCCTTAGCCCACTTTTTGATGGGATTGTTTGTTTTTTTTTTTTTCTTACTGATTTGTTTGCATTCATTGTAGATTCTGGATGTTAGTCCTTTGTCAGATGTATAGAGAGTGAAGATTTTCTCCCACTCTGTGGGTTTTGTGTATACTCTGTTGACTGTTCCTTTTGCAGTGCAAAAGCTCTTTAGTTTGATTAGGTACCAGCTATTTATCTTTGTTTTTATTGCATTTGCTTTTGGGTTCTTAGTCATGAAATCCTTGCCTAAGCCAATGTCTAGAAGGGTTTTTCCAATGTTATCTTCTAGAATTGTTGTAGTTTCAGCCAATTTAAAGTACTTTAAATGCTAATTAACTATCCCTACAGTGAAATTGCCTTAATTGTGCACATGTTTATACTACACTGTATATACTGAAGTATTTTTAAAGTAAAATACTCCACTATATAACAACTTAATAATATTAGTGTTATTTATTATAAAATAAATAAAGGTGGAACCTTGGTTGTGACAATTAGAACCAGTTTATAGGAAAATGCAATTGTCTTAGTATTGAGTAATTATCCTATTCTTCTCATTCCTAGTCACTCTGTGAAAGTAAATAAGGATAATAGGAAGAGCTTCTGAACTCTCTCTGGTCACCAGTTGGTGACAGCATTAGCCTTCATGAATCTCTAAGCCATGTTGGACAAACAGTAGGTGTTTAATATATTCCTACTTTTGGATAGATGAGAACAGCCCAAAAGTACTGATTATTAATATTATTATGATGAGTGCTCTGACTTTAAATGGAAAAAGAAAATAAAAATCAACAGTTTGCTCTCATTTTCCCTCTGGTTTTACTTGTTTGTGGTAGATGCAGTGTGGTATACAACAGTAATATTTAAAAACGCTCATTCCAGTTCTGCCTCTAATTAGCTATGCACTCACACGCAAGTCACAGCTTCTGTGCTTCAATTTTCTCATCAATAAAGTATGGATTATACTCATGCTCCCTAACTGGCAGAAGTGTTTCGAAAAGAGAATAAAGTTATAGATGAGGATAGGTACTGAAAATTGTAAAAGCGCTACACTAACATAGAATGCTATTACTATTTTTCTTTTGGCATAATTCCCAATCAGAGAACATAATACCACATTGGCCTATAATAATAGCGTTAGTGAAAGTAGCTCAATTAGACTCAGTGGATGGCAGAAGATAAACTACAAAAATATACTGGCATATGTAGAAGTCATTCATTTTACATAAATGCCAAAGAGGAAGAAAGTTCTGTTTTCTTCCATTGAGAAGATGATGCTATTATTTATAGAACCGTAATAAGATATTCACAAGTTTTTCATCTCCAACTGCCTATAGTTATATCCAAACTACAAGTCTATCAGATACATTGTCTTGATATTTTGGAGTTTTATTCAAGTACATCCATCAGGAATAATGCTATGACATAGCATTATTTCAAAGCACAAGCTGCGCTTTGAAAAGCTCAAAAGGTTCCTTTTTCTCCAGTCTTAACTTCCATGATCCTGGAAAGTCCAAGACCATTTTCATCAACCTGAATGAGTTTACCTAAGGAAGTTTTGACTGTAAAAGAAGACATACAAATAGCAAACAGGTATATGAAAAGATGCTCAACATCACTGATCATGAGAGAAATACAAATAAAAACTACATTTAGATATCATCTCGCCCCAGCTAAAATGGCTTACACCCAAAAGGCAAGCAATAACAAATGTTGGTAAGGATGTGGAGAAAGGGGAACCCTTGTACACTGTCTGTGGGAATGTCAGCTAGTACAACTACTATGGAGAACAGTTTGGAGTTTCATCAAAAAACTATAAATATAGCTACCATACAATCCAGCAATCCCACTCCTAAGTATATATGTAAAAGTAAGGAAATCAGTAGATCAAAGAGATATCTGCACTCCTGTTTGTTGCAGCACTGTTCACAGTGGTTAAGATTTAGAAGCAAACTAAGTGTCCATTAACAGATGAGCAGATAAAGAAAATGTGGTATATATACACAATGAAGTACTATTCAGCCATAAAAAAGAATGAGATCCTGTCATTTGCAACAACATGGATAAAACTGGAGATCATTATGTGAAGTGAAATAAGCCAGGCACAGAAAGACAAACATGATATGTTCTCACTTACTTGTGGGGTCTAAGAATCAAAACAATGGAACTCATGGACATACAGAGTAGAAGGATGGTTACCAGTGGCTGAGAAGGGTAGTGGGAGGATTGAGGGGGCAAGGTGAGGATGGGTAATGGGTACAAAATAAACAGAAGGAATGAATGAGATCTAGTATTTAGACTATAGTCAATAATAATTTAATTGTACATTTTAAAGAGCATAATAAGATTGTTTGTAACTCAAAGGATAAATGCTTGAGGGGATGGATACCCCCATTCTCCATGATGTGCTTATTTCACATTGCATGCCTATATCAAGACATCTTATGTACTCCATAAAAATGTATACCTACTATGTACCCAGATAAATTAAAAAGTCTTTGTACTCCATAAAAATGTATACCTACTGTGTACCCAGATAAATTAAAAATAAAAGTCTTTTAAAATAAAATGAACGAAAACAATGTTTTTATTGGATTAGGTTTTTTTCTTACATGAGAGGAGAAATATATTAGCAACCATAGCAGTAGGAATTTATTTTCTTGTAAATTTAATGTCACTGTCAGGGAACAACTGTCCTGAAATATTAGCAATAGGATTGCTGGAAAAATGTAGAAAAAGCTCTAAAACTGATGTGCTGCCTTGATCCAGTAAGATGCAAGGGACATAGAGAAAGAGAGGAGGGACAAGAGGGGACTGTTTGAGAGCACCAACAGAAGCGATGGGGAGGTGAAGGTGAACAGAGGATCCACTCCATATACTTCACCATTTTGCCTGAGATAGACTTTGAAAACAGAATTAAGTAATCAACTGTCTTGGAAAAAAACCTTGATTTGCCTCCATTCTCTAAGTGGGGTGCTGTCTTGAGAAGCCCTAAGCATCCAGATACAGAGAGGACATCTCAGAAGAGGAAGATGGAAAAGCCCCAAAGGCAAGAAAGAAAGATGAATTAAGCACAGTGAAAAACACGGTATTTTGGCTTGTTGGCTTGGATCTCCAAATATGTTTCAAGTGAAGCATAAAGATCTATAATTTGTGACACTAATATGAAAATTTCTCCCTTGATGCAAACTCTCTTTGGTATTTGTCAGTTGAAACAAAAAACACACGGCTCTCTAACCGTTCACAATGAACACATTTATTACTCTATATAAGACACCATTAATGCAGAAATAACATAATTGTTAAAATTAAAAATTTATATTTGTGTTTTACATTAAATTCCACAGCATGTTACATACCATTTTGTGCTCTTATTATTAAAGCACTTATCTTAAAATCACTGCTTTATATGGCAGAGGAGGAAAGGCTAACGGAAGTAGGAACCCAAAGCATGAAGGTGTAAATTACCTTCAGAAGTCAAGTCAAAAAAAAAAAAAAGTTTAGAAAACAAATTTTGTATTACTTGTCCAAATAAGGTCCAAATTGAGGTGTAATTAACAAGATGATGAAAGTTATTTTTTTGCATGATACATCAGCTGGCTCTGATGACAGCTCTGAAAATTGAAATCCACTCAGATTTGCAGCAATGTCAACATTGCTGGAGTATGTGTATGGTCTTGCAAGCTGACTATATGAAATGAGCAATATATT
Organism: Hylobates moloch; assembly: GCF_009828535.3. Taxonomy (NCBI): domain Eukaryota; kingdom Metazoa; phylum Chordata; class Mammalia; order Primates; family Hylobatidae; genus Hylobates; species Hylobates moloch. The sequence goes on along the minus strand of NW_026652282.1, from coordinate 96,008,910 downwards.
TGTTTGGTTATGAGTTCCAATTATATTGGTTTGTTAAAAATCACCCCAAAAACCATTAAATACTGTAAATAAAGACAGAGAAAGGACACATGGGCAAGAATACAAGCGTTTACTCTCATATGAAATTGTGAAAGTATCAATTCAAAGTCATGTGAAAAAAGAGAAGTTTCACAAGAAATATATCAAAAGACTAACTCAAATTCTTTTATATTTTACAACTTTCATTATTCTACTACTTAGAGCTACTTGGTATAAGCTAAAGTAAGGATTGTATGCCAAAGGAACATCTAAATATTGGAGGGACTATTCAAAAGCGGTAGCCAAGAAAGTTTTACTTTCTCTACAGACAAAAGAAACACCAATTATTACCATAAAATTACCAAACTTGAGAGTAAGGTACAGTCCAAAAAAGAAAGTGTTATAAATTCAGGTTCATAATAACACTTCCTTCCATAAGAAAACATAAAAAGGGTTAAAAAAAAAAAAGTGGGGCGAGCTAAAGTATGACTGAGATTTAAAAAGTAGCCCAACCTCATAACACACTCTGAGGTATATCATTCAAATATAAAATCCATTGAATGAAATTAAAACAATACACTAAGAATCGGCAATAGAGAGACCAATGTAATTTGGTGGAATATAAGCAGAAGAAAATATGAAAAACTGATTGCTGGCAAGATGACTGAATAGGAACAGCTCCGGTCTGCATCTCCCAGTGAGACTGAAGCAGAAGGCAGGTGATTTCTGCATTTCCAACTGAGGTACCCAGTTAATCTCATTGGGACTGGTTGGACAGTGGGTGCAGCCCACGGAAAGCAAGCCAAAGCAGGGTGGGCCATCGCCTCACCCAGGAAGCTCAAGGGGTTGGGGAATTTTCTCCCCTACCCAAAGGAAGCTGCGAGGGACTGAGCCTGAGGAACTTCAGCACAGATACTGCACTTGTCCCATGGTCTTCACAACCTGCAAACCAGGAGATTCCATCCTACCCCACCAGGGCCCTGGGTTTCAAGCATAAAATTAGGTGGCCATTTGGCCAGACACTGAACTAGCTACAGGAGTTCTTTCTTTCCATACCCCAGTGGCACCTGGAATGCCAGTGAGACAGAACCGTTCACTCCCCTGGAAAGGGGTGCTGAAGCCAGGGAGCCAAGTAATGTGGCTCGGAGGGTCCCACCCCCATGGAGCCCAGGAAACTAAGATCCACTGGCTTGAAATTCTTGCTGCCAGCACAGCAGCAGTCTGAGATGGACTTGGGATGCTCGAGCTCGATCGGGGAAGGGGCGTCCGCCATTCCTGATGCTTAAGTAGGTGGCTTTATGCTCACAGTGTAAACAAACCCTCTGGGAAGTTCAAACTGGGCAGAGCCCACTTCAGCTCAGCAAGGCTGCTGTGGCCAGACTGCCAGATTTCTCAGCTCTGGGGAGGGCATCTCTGAAAAAAAGGCAGTAGCCCCAGTCAGAGACTTATAGATAAAACCCCATCTCCCTGGAAAAAAGCACCTAGGGAAAGGGGTGGCTGTGGGCGCAGCTTCAGCAGATTTAAACATCCCTGCCTGACAGCACTGAAGAGAGCAGCGGACCTCCCAGCACAGCATTCAAGCTCTGCTAAGGGTTAGACTGCCTCCTCAAGTGTGTCCTTGACCCCTGTGTACCTGACTGGCAGACACCTCCCAATAGGGACCAACAGACACCTCATACAGGAGAGCTCTGGCTGGCATCTGGCAGGTGCCCCCTCTGGGACGAAGCTTTCAGAAGAAAGATCAGACAGCAATCTTTGCTGTTCTGCAGCCTCTGCAGGTGACACCCAGGCAAACAGGGTCAGAAGTGGACCTCCAGCAAACTTCAGCAGACCGGCAGCAGAGGGGCCTGACTGTCAGAAGGAAAACTAACAAACAGAAGGGAATAGCATGTTCACTCAAAGACCCCATCCGAGGTCACCAACATCAAAGACCAAAGGTAGATAAATCCACAAAGATGGGGAGAAACCAGCGCTAAAAGTCTGAAAATTCCAAAAACCAGAACACCTCTTCTCCTCCAAAGGATCACAACTCCTCGCCAGCAAGGGAACAAAACTGGACGGAGAATGAGTTTGACAAATTGACAGAAGTAGGCTTCAGAAGGTGGGTAATAACAAACTCCTCCGAGCTAAAGAAGCATGTTCTAACCCAATGCAAGGATGCTAAGAACCTTGAAAGAAGCTTAGAGGAATTGCTAACTAGAATACCCAGTGTAGAGAAAAACATAAATGACCTCATGGAGCTGAAAAACACAGCACGAGAACTTCGTGAAGCATACACAAGTTTCAATAGCCAAATTGATCAAGCAGAAGAAAGGATATCAGTGATTGAAGATCAATTTAATAAAGTAAACAGAGAAGACAAGATTAGAGAAAAAAGAATAAAAAGGAATGAACAAAGCCTCCAAAAAATATGGGACTATGTGAAAAGACCAAATCTACATTTAATTGGTGTACCTGAAAGTGACAAGGAAAATGGAACCAAGTTGGAAAACACTCTTCAGGATATTATCGAGGAGAACTTCCCCAACCTAGCAAGATAGGCCAACATTCAAATTCAGGAAATACAGAGAACACCACAAAGATACTCCTTGAGAAGAGCAACCCCAAGACACATAATAATCAGATTCACCAAGGTTGAAATGAAGGAAAAAACGTTAATGGCAGCCAGAAAGAAAGGTCGAGTTATCCAAAAAGGGAAGCCCATCAGACTAACAGTGGATCTCTCTGCAGAAACCCTACAAGCCAGAAGAGAGTTGGGGCCAAAATTCAAATTCTTAAAGGAAAGAATTTTCAACCCAGAATTTCATATCCAGCCAAACTAAGCTTCATAAGCAAAGGGGACATAAAATCCTTTACAGACAAGCAAATGCTGAGAGATTTTGTTACCACCAGGCCTGCCTTACAAGAGCTCCTGAAGGAAGCACTAAACATGGAAAGAAACAACCGGTACCAGCCACCGCAAAACATACCAAATTGTAAAGACCACTGACACTATGAAGAAACTGCGTCAACTAATGGGCAAAACAACCAGCTAGCATCATAATGACAGGATCAAATTCACATATAACAATATTATCCTTAAATATAAATAGGCTAAATGTCTCAATTAAAAGACACAGGCTAGCAAATTGGGTAAAGAGTCAAGACTCATCAGTGTGCTGTATTCAGGAGACCCATCTCATGTTCAAAGACACACATAGGCTCAAAATAAAAGGATGGAGGAATATTTACTAAGCAAATGGAAAGCAAAAATAAAAAGCAGGAGTTGCAATCCCAGTCTCTAATAAAACAGACTTTAAACCAACAAAGATCAAAAGAGACAAAGAAGGGCATTAGATAATGCTAAAGGGATCGATGCAGGAAGAAGAGCTAAGTATCCTAAATATATATGCACTCAATACAGGAGCACCCAGATTCATAAAGCAAGTTCTTAGAGACTTACAAAGAGACTTTGACTCCCACACTATAACAGCAGGAGACTTTAACACTCCACTCTCAATATTAGATCAACACGACAGAAAATTAACAAGGATATTTGGGACTTGAACTCATCTCTGGACCAAGCAGACCTAATAGACATCTACAGAACTCTCTACCCCAAATCAACAAAATATACATTCTTCTCAGCACTTCATAGCACTTATTCTAAAATTGACCACATCATTGGAAGTAAAACACTCCTCAGCAAATGCAAAAGAATGGAAATCATAACAAAGAGTCTCTCAGACCACAGTGCAATCAAATTAGAACTCAAGATTAAGAAACTCACTCAAAACCGCACAACTACAAGGAAACTGAACAACCTGCTCCTGAATGACTACTGGGTACATAACGAAATGAAGGCAGAAATAAAGATGTTCTTTGAAACCAATGAGAACAAAGACACAACATACCATAATCTCTAGGACACATTTAAAGTAGTGTGTAGAGGGAAATTTATAGCACTAAATGCCCACAAGAGAAAGCAAAAAAGATCTAAAATTGACACTCTAACATCAAAATTAAAAGAACCAGAGAATCAAGGGCAAACAAACTCAAAATCTAGCAGAAGACAAGTAAGAACTAAGGTCAGAGCAGAACTGAAGGAGGTAGAGACACGAAAAACCCTTCAAAAAAATCAATGAATCTAGGAGCTCGTGTTTTGAAAAGATCAACAAAATAGACCACTAGCCAGACTAATAAAAAGAAAAGAGAGAAGAATCAAATAGATGCAATAAAAAATGATATAGGGGATATCACCACTGATTCCACAGAAATACAAACTACCATCAGAGAATACTATAAACACCTCTAGGCAAATAAACTAGAAAAACTAGAAGAAATGGATAAATTCCTCGACACATACACCCTCCCAAGTCTAAACCAGGAAGAAGTCAAATCCCTAAATTGACCAATAACAAGTTCTGAAATTGAGGCAGTAATTAATAGTCTACCAACCAAAAACAAAGTCCAGGACCAGACGGATTCACAGCCAAATTCTACTAGAGGTACAAAGAGGAGCTGGTACCATTCCTTCTGAAATGATTCCAAACAATAGAAAAAGAAGGAATCCTCCCTAACTTATTTTATGAGGCCAGCATCATCCTGATACCAAAACCTGGCAGAGATACAACAAAAAAAAGATAATTTCAGCTCAAAATCCCTGATGAACATCAATGCAAAAATCGTCAATAAAATATTGGCAAACCAAATCCAGCACCACATAAAAAAGCTTATCCACCACGATCAAGTCGGCTTCATCCCTGGGATGCAAGACTGGGTCAACATACACAAATCAATAAACGTAATCCATCACATAAACAGAACCAGTGATGAAAACCACATGATTATCTCAATAGATGCAGAAAAGGCCTTTGACAAAATTCAACACCTCTTCATGCTAAAAACTCTCAATAAAATAGGTATTCATGGAACGTATCTCAAAATAATAAGAGCTATGAATGACCAACCCACAGCCAATATCATACTGAATGGGCAAAAACTGGAAACATTCCCTTTGAAAACTGGCACAAGACAGGGATGCCCTCTCTCACCACTCCTACTCAACGTAGTATTGGAAGTTCTGGTCAGGGCAATCAGGCAAGAGAAAGAAATAAAGGGTATTCAAATAGGAAGAGAGGAAGTCAAATTGTCTCTCTTTGCAGATGACATGATCGTATATTTAGAAAACCCCGTCGTCTCAGCCCAAAATCTCCTTAAGCTGATAAGCAACTTCAGCAAAGTCTCAGGATACAAAATCAGTGTGCAAAAACCACAAGAAGTCCTATATACCAATAACAGACAAACAGAGAGCCAAATCCTGAGTGAACTCCCATTCACAATTGCTACAAAGAGAATAAAATAACAAAGAATACAACTTACAAGAGATGTGAAGGACCTCTTTTAGGAGAACTACAAACCACTACTCAAGGAAATAAGAGACAACACAAACAAATGGAAAAACAGTCCATGCTCATGGATAAAAAGAATCAATATCATGAAAATGGCCATACTGCCCAAAGTAGTTTATAGATTGAATGCTATCCCCATCAAGCTACCAATGACTTTCTTCACAGAATTGGAAAAAACTACTTTAAACTTCATATGGAACCAAAAAAGAGCCTGCATAGCCAAGACAATCCTGGGCAAGAAGAATGAAGCTGAAGGCATCACGCTACCTGACTTCAAACTATACTACAAGACTACAGTAACCAAAACAACATGGCACTGGTACTGAAACAGATATATAGACCAATGGAACAGAGCAGAGACCTCAGAAATAACACCACACATCTACAACCATCTGATCTTTGACAAACCTGACACAAGCAAGCAATGGGGAAAAGATTCCCTATTTAATAAATAGTGTTGGGAAAACTGGCTAGCCATATGCAGAAAACTGAAACTCGACCCCTTCCTTACACCTTATACAAAAATCAACTCAAGATGGATCAAAGACTTAAAACATAAGACCTATGACCATAAAAATCCTAGAAGAAAACCTGGGCAATACAATTCAGGACATAGGCATGAGCAAAGACTTCATGTCTAAAACACTAAAAGCAATGGCAACAAAAGCCAAAATTGACAAATGGGATCTAGTTAAACTAAAGAGCTTCTGCACAGCAAAAGAAACTATCATCAGAGTGAACAGGCAACCTACAGAATGGGAGAAAGTTTTTGCAATCTATCCATCTGACAAAGGGCTAATATCCAGAATCTATAAGGAACTTAAACAAATTTACAAGAAAAAAACAACCCCATCAAAAAGTGGGCCAAGGATATGAACAGACACTTCTCAAAAGAAGACATTTATGCAGCCAACAGACATGAAAAAAAGCTCATCATCACTGGTCATTAGAGAAATGCAAATCAAAACCACAATGAGATACCATCTCATGCCAGTTAGAATGGCGATCATTAAAAAGTCAGGAAACAGATGCTGGAGAGGATGTGGAGAAATAGGAACACTTCTACACTGGTTGATGGGAGTATAAATTAGTTCAACCATTGTGGAAGACAGTGTGGCGATTCCTCAAGGATCTAGAACTAGAAATGCCATTTGACCCAGCAATCCCATTACTGGGCATATACCCAAAGGATTATAAATCATTCTACTATAAAGATACATGCACACGTATGTTTATTGCGGCACTATTCACAATAGCAAAGACTTGGAACCAACCCAAATGTCCATCAATGATAGACTGAATAAAGAAAATGTGGCACATATACACCATTGGAATGCTATGCAGCCATAAAAAAGGATGAGTTCATGTCCTTTGCTGGGACATGGATGAAGCTGGAAACCATCATTCTCAGAAAACTATCACAAGAACAGAAAACCAAACACTGCATGTTCTCACTCATCAACTCCCACTGATGAGTGAGA
>NW_026652282.1:95983090-96001993 GCF_009828535.3 Hylobates moloch | reverse complement strand
TTACCAATTTTTTTTTTTTTGAGACGGAGTCTTGCTTTGTCACCAGGCTGGACTGCAGTGGTGCAATCTTGGCTCACTGCAACCTCCGCCTCCCAGGTTCTAGCAATTCTCCTGCCTCTGCCTCCCAAGTAGCTGGGATTACAGGCATGTGCCATCACGTCTGGCTAATTTTTGTATTTTTTGGTAGAGACGGGGTTTCACTATGTTGGGCAGGCTGGTCTCAAACTCCTGGCCTCCAGTGATCTACCTGCCTCGGCCTCCCAAAGTCCTGGGATTACAGGCATGAACCACCGTGCCTGGCCTCTATCACTTATTTTCTTTAATGTTAATATATTTTGTGTCCTTTTTAATAATTCTTTGCCTCTCCTAACATCATGAAGTAATTCTATTATGTCATCTACTAGAAACCTCATTGTTTTACCTTCCATATTTAAGGCTGCGATACATTTGGAATGTATTTTGTGTTGTGTAGTAGAGATCAACATTCATTTCATTTCCAAGGTAGAAATCTAAATTTCCTAGCACTATCTTATTTAAAAGAGGGCCCTTTGCAGACTGGGGTTTAGTGATACCTTTAAATATATAAATATGCACAGGTCTGTTTCTAGGTTGTTACATTTTATGCCATTGTATATTTTTGCACTAATGCCTCAGTGGTTTAATTAATGTAGTTTTGTAATAAACCTTAATGTTCCACAGAGTATAATCTCAGACCTGTGTTTAAGATTGTTTTAGCTGTTATTATTCTTTCTTATTTCCATGTAATTTTTTCATTAGTTTCTCAATATCCACACATGAAAATAACTTTTGACACTTTAATTGGGATTGCATTGAAACTATGGATTTTTTTAAAAAATTATATTTTTAGAATATTAAGTGTTTCAATCCAAGAACAAGATTTATCATTTAATCTGGTCATGCCTTGTTTAATTTGTATAATGTTTCATAGTTCTCCGTGTTGATGCTGTGCACAATTTTTGTTAAATCTATTTCTAGCATTTGATTTTTGGACTATATTAATGATTTTTTAAAACTTTTAGTTTTCGTGTTGGTGTGTGTGTGAGAGAGAGTTTTTTATATTGGTTTTTGATCCAGGGACCTTTGTGGATCATTTGTTAATTCTAATATTTTACCTGTTGCTCTATCTAGTGTCATATTGCTCTGCCTAAAGAATTTTCTTTAAAATGTTTTATAGTATAATTGTGCTGTCAATGGATTTTTTTTAGTTTTTGTCTGTCTGAAAAAAAAATCTTTATTTTTCCTTTCTTTGTGAAAGTTATTTTATTTGGCATAGAATCCTTGATTGTCATTTTCTTTTTTATCACTTTACAAATGTCTTTACAATGGCTTCAGCCTTGGATTGTTTGTGACTAGAAATCTGATATGTTATTCTTTTCCTGTATGTATCATTTTTCTCTGGCTGCCATGATTTTCTCTTTATCTTTGGTTTTCAGGTTTGACTGTGGTGTGTTCTTTGTTGGTATTTATTTTTCTTCATGTTCTCTGAGTTTCTTGGACGTGCGGATTGGTGATTTTACGTTTGGAAAACATTTGGCCATTATCTCTTCAAATATTTTTCTGCCACATTCTCTCTCCAGTTTCTTTCCAAGATTCCAATTGCACCCATAAATATATACAGCTACTATGTAACCACAAAAATTAAAAATTAAAAAAAGATATAATTTTATAAGCTGCCAAAAAAAAAAAACCCACAAAGCACAAAAAGATTCCAGTTGCAAAAATGTTATACCATTTGATATTGTCCCACTATCCCAAAGCTCTTAGATGCTCTGCAGGTTTTTTGTTTGGTTGGTTGGTTAACTGATCATTGTAAGTCTTTTTTCTGTTTGGTGAATTTTTATTGACCGATCTTCAAGTTCACTGAACTTGTTCTTTAACTGTGACTAGTCTAGTGATGAGCTTATTGAAAATATTTTTATATCTCTGATTGTATTTTTCATTTCTAGCATTTTCACTTGATCCTTTTTTGTAGTTTCCATCTCTCTACTAAAACCCTCTATTTATTCATCTACCTTGTCTACTAGAATAAGAATTGGCAAACTGAAGACCACCACCTGTTTTTGCAAATAAAATTGTATTGGGACATAGCCATGTCTTTTTATTTATGTATTGCCTGTGGCTGCTTCTGTGCTACAATGGCTGAATTGAGTAGTTGTGACAGAGACCATAGGGGCCAAAAGGCCTATATGGCCATTTACAGAAAAAGCATGCTCACCCCTGAAATAGAGCATTTAATATGTTAATCATAAGTATTTTAAATTCTTTGTTTGTTCCAACACCTGAGTCACATTTCCATCTAGTTCTATTGGTTGTTTTATGTTTGACATTATGTTTTTCTTAACCTGTTTGTATCTCGTGTGTATTTCTGTTGAAAACCAGACATTTTATGTCAGGCGATAGAAACTAGAATAAATAGTTTATGACTTGAAGTGAGCATGCTTATTCTTTTTCGAGGCTTTTAGTTGAGCTAGATTTGGGTTTTGTCATCATGCACCCTCAGTGCTCCAATCTCCAAATCTTCTGGTGCTATATTCTGCTTAGGTTGGGGTTGGTGTACTGATTTTTTTTCTTTCAATGTTTGTTCCATCCTCAGGTTTATATCTTCTGTTTGCACCTTTGCCTCAGAGAGTCTGTCTTGCTCTTGCCTCTGTACTAACATTAGATTAGTATTATTAGATTGGTAACACCTAGCAACACCAGATGATTGATTGGTGGCATTAGGTTGGTGTTTAACAATGGGAAGCCTGTTGGTGTGGGGCAGGGAGATATTCTCTGATCTTCTGGTCCATCCTCAGTCTTAGTTTGGTACTGTGCTCCTGCATTTGGGAGATGGGTTATTTCAGTGATCCTGTTCCTTCTGCCGGCAACAGGTTACCTGTAATAATTTGGACCCAGGATATGTTCTTATTCCTACTTCAAAGATAGTCTTGTTGTTGTTGCTGTATTTTGGTTTTTTGTTTTCGCTTTTTTCCATTCCATTCCCTGAGACCCAATCAGTCTTCAACTGTGGCCTGCATATAACAGAATTTGGTCCTGTTCCTTTGGTAGCTTAAGGCTTTTGTTCCATAAGGAAGAGAGAGGATAAAGATCCAGAAAGGCTTCGTGTCTTCCCTCAATAGGTGCTATTCCACTTCCTCAGGCCTGCACCCAGACATTGAAATGAATTTCAACTTATCCCAATATGAGATTCTCTTTATGAGGATAAATCAGATTCAAACCCTTAAGGGTAGCTTTGCTATAATTTTTTTTAATTAAAAAACTCCCAAACCCAAAAAACTAGTCACTTTCATGTGCAGGGAAGAGGGACATAATTAACATTTAGGGATATTTTGGTATTAATATTATAAAAATAACACACAAAATAGTTACCTTTTCAAACAGTTTGACAGCGTATACAATAAGAATGAGTTTACCTCCTACTCCTGTTTTCCAGTAACCCCCATTAATACACACACACACACACCCTTTTTGTGCTCCTAATAGACAATTACCATTTAATACTATATGATGGAAATATGCATTTAATTCAAGACCTGGGCATTCCTGTGTCTCTGGAAGTTTTGATTATATTATTTTTTATATTTTATAAATACATTTTTGTACTCTCCTTCAGGTACAAAAATTATGTGTATGGTGTAATTCAATTGTCCTAATTAGCTATCATGTCCATAGAAACTTTACATTTTTAAAATTCTTTTTCATTTCATTTGTTCATTCTCCTTGTTCTAGTCTTCCACATCCTTAACTATGTTTTCAGCTATAGTTGTTTTTTCTTTTTTGCTGCTTCTAATCTAGCTTTTATTTTAAGCTAGATAAGAAACTTAAAATAAAAGCTAGGTAAGAAGCAGCAAAAAAAAAAAAAAAATCATTTTTATTTGTTTCTTTCTTTTTTTCCTGTTCTCTACCAGCTTGTAACTTAAGTCCTCCTGTTTTCTTATCTTGTCCTTTTAGAACCCTTAAATATTTTCTTTGAAATAGTATTTCAAATAAACTGCTTCTTTTAAAACTCATATAATAGAAGGTTTTTGTTTTATATGTCCTAGATGTGACACAAATTCTCTGCTATAAATAGGTTTTTTGTCTTTCTTTTTTGTGTATGTAATTAATTTCAAGGAGGAGAATAAGGTAGAAATACCTGTACTCCACTATCTTTGATACCTTTGAAGGCCTAAAAACGAACCTACATGATTCCTTAGGGTGGATCTTCAAAGGGGAAAGCAGTTCTAGGTCCATGAAAGAACAGGGACTGGAAACAGTCCAGACATATTTTTCCCGAACATGCTGATGCTCTGAATGGTGTCTGGGCTTATGAAGTCTAAGAGCTGGGCATTAAGATCTGTAAACTTAAAACCCTATATGCCTGGCCTTTTTGGTTGAGCTTAGAATTCAAATAGTAATATGGTGTTTTTATACAGTGGCTGTTCAGATATTGGATTCATTTGATGTAAAGTGTGTATTACAGTTTTCATCAGTTATAGTAAGCACTCAATTAATGTTAAATATTTCAATAATAATTACTTTTCTTAAGCCACTGTACAAACATCTACTTATAATTAGAGGAACAACCCTATGCATTATAATTTTGTGGCAATAAAAGGCAATGGAAATAGTGGCCCAATCAGTAATCCTTTCATTTTCCTAATTTGATTTTTGGGGCTGAACTAAGTAAGGTCCTTGGAGCTTTTATACATTTAAGGAATGGAGGTACCATCAATTAATAGTAGGTCTGCTGCTGATCAAATGTGTGGGATTCCAGTAACTAAATAAATAAATGAAAGATATTTAGCTTCATCTACACACTACATTTGTGGAGCTCATATTGGTTCCACACACAAATTTTAAAATTCTAAGAATAAAGAGATAAAAAATAAGTACTGGTGTTTAAAAGAAAATAGAAAAGAGAAAAAATATGTAATAGTGTTTAGTGGCTTTAACACATATATTTCACTGTTATTAATCAATCAAGCCAACAAAAAATGAAAAGAATCTTAGGCACAGTAGCACATGCCTGTAATCCCAGTAATTTGGGGGACCAAGATGGGAGGATTGCTTGATGCCAGAAGCCTGAGACTAGCTTGGACAACAAAGTGAAACCTCATCTCTACAAAAACTTTTAAAAATCAGCCATGTGTTGTGGCATGCACCTGTAGTCTCAGCAACTCAGGAGGCTGAGGCAGGAGGATCACTCGAGCCCAGGAGTTTGAGGTTGCAGTGAGCTAGAATAGCACCACTGCACTCCAGCCTGGGCAACAAGAGTCAGACCCTGTCTCTGAAAACAAACAAACAAACAAAAACTCAATACCTTAAATACTAAGATTTGAGATATACAATTTTCCATATATTTGATATGTATAAGTAAATATAAATGAGATCACTTCAAGTTAGCATCTGCACAGCAAAGGATACAATCAACAGTGAGAAAAAAAACCCCACAGAACAGGAGAAAATATTTTCAAACTACCTATCTGTCAGGATCTAATAACACCCAAATATATAAGGAGCTCACACAACTCTATAGGAAAAAATCTGATAATACAATCAAAAGATGGGCAAAGTTCAGCTCACTCTTTTCCCCACTGCAATAGTACTACTGAAAAAAATCTGTCCTTACCATTTCAGTGATGTCTGGCTTTATCTTTGACAGTGCTTAAGAGCATGGAGTGTTTCCACATCATTTTGTTTCAAGTCCAGCAGAGTCGCTATAAAACCTTGGTCAAGTCACCTACCTTCCTTGCACTTCAATTTCCTCGTCTGAAAATAAAAATAATCATAGTAGGTTTGTAGACAGGATTATGAGTGAATCCACGTAATTAACTTAGAACAGTGCCTATAATGGCTATATAAAGGTTATAATGTTGATTTTTACTTATTATGACAGTCACTATTCTTCAAGCAACATGCTTCCCATAAATTGATGGAAAATTGACAAAAGGAAATATATTTGCATAAATAGTTGTAATATATATATATCAAACAGTGGATTTAATAAAAGGCATCCTTATAAATAAACAAGGAAAAGATGAATGTTCTAATAGAAATGTTTGCAGAGAGCAGGGACAGACAATTCATAATTAAAACCAAAAAAATTTTTGCTGAAATAATGGGAAAAGATATTTGACCAAATAATTGAAGAAATGCAAAAAAACAAACCAAAACAAACAAAAAAATCCAAACAAAAAACCAGCAATGAGATATCATTTGTCTTTTATAAGCCTTGCAAAGATAAACTCATAAAAGGGAAAATTACAATATCCAGTATTGGTGAGAATATAGAAAAGTATACAGTCATTCTTGCCCTCTTGGAGTTACAAAATATATTTTCCAGGAAGCAATGTTTCAGCAAGTATAAAAATTTAACCTATGTATAAATACCCGTGAAGTAATTCCTTTTCTAGAAATATAGCTCCAGAAAATTATCAGGAAAAAAAATTATATATAAAAATAGTAGCCCCTTACATTGCTTAAAAATGCAAAGAAATGGCCCAACTCGCTCCTCCCCCAACAGACTGGGGGCGCGTGGAAAACGCGTCAGGGGACGACTGGCCCCGCCTCTTACTCTGGGTCCCATATTGAACTCGAGTTGGAAGAGGCGAGACCGGTCTCAAAATGGAGGTAAAACCGCCGCCCGGTTGTCCCCAGCCCGACTCCGGCCGTCGCCGTCGCCGCCGGGGGGAGGAGGGCCATGATCCAAAGAAACCAGAGCAGTTGAGAAAACTGTTTATTGGTGGTCTGAGCTTTGAAACTACAGATGATCGTTTAAGAGAACATTTTGAGAAATGGGGCACACTCACAGATTGTGTGGTAATGAGAGACCCCCAAACAAAACGTTCTAGGGGCTTTGGCTTTGTGACTTATTCTTGTGTTGAAGAGGTGGATGCAGCGATGTGTGCTCGACCACACAAGGTTGATGGGCGTGTAGTGGAACCAGAGAGAGCTGTTTCTAGAGAGGATTCTGTAAAGCCTGGTGCCCATCTAACAGTGAAGAAAATTTTTGTTGGTGGTATTAAAGAAGATACAGAAGAATATAATTTGAGAGACTACTTTGAAAAGTACGGCAAGATTGAAACCATAGAAGTTACGGAAGACAGGCAGAGTGGAAAAAAGAGAGGATTTGCTTTTGTAATTTTTGATGATCATGATACAGTTGAAATATTGTTGTTCAGAAATACCACACTATTAATAGGCATAATTGTGAAGTGAAAAAGGCCCTTTCTAAACAAGAGATGCAGTCTGCTGGATCACAGAGAGGTCGTGGAGGTGGATCTGGCAATTTTATGGGTCGCGGAGGAAACTTTGGAGGTGGTGGAGGTAATTTTGGCCGTGGTGGAAACTTTGGTGGAAGAGGAGGCTATGGTGGTGGAGGTGGTGGCAGCAGAGGGAGTTATGGAGGAGGTGATGGTGGATATAATGGATTTGGAGGTGATGGTGGCAACTATGGCAGTGGTCCTGGTTATAGTAGTAAAGGGGGCTATGGTGGTGGTGGACCAGGATATGGAAACCGAGGTGGTGGATATGGTGGAGGTGGTGGAGGATATGATGGTTACAATGAATGAGGAAATTTTGGCGGTGGTAACTATGGTGGTGGTGGGAACTATAATGATTTTGGAAATTATAGTGGACAACAGCAATCAAATTATGGACCCATGAAAGGGGGCAGTTTTGGTGGAAGAAGCTCGGGCAGTCCCTATGGTGGTGGTTATGGATCTGGTGGTGGAAGTGGTGGATATGGTAGCAGAAGGTTCTAAAAACAGCAGAAAAGGGCTACCGTTCTTAGCAGGAGAGAGAGCGAGGAGTTGTCAGGAAAGCTGCAGGTTACTTTGAGACAGTCGTCCCAAATGCATTAGAGGAACTGTAAAAATCTGCCACAGAAGGAACGATGATCCATAGTCAGAAAAGTTACTGCAGTTTAAACAGGAAACCCTTCTTGTTCAGGACTGTCATAGCCACAGTTTGCAAAAAGTGCAGCTATTGATTAATGCAATGTAGTGCCAATTAGATGTACATTCCTGAGGTCTTTTATCTGTTGTAGCTTTGTCTTTTTCTTTTTCTTTTCATTACATCAGGTATATTGCCCTGTAAATTGTGGTAGTGGTACCAGGAATAAAAAATTAAGGAATTTTTAACTTTTCAAAAAAAAAATGCAAAGAAATGGGACCACCTAGATGTTTATTTATAGATGTTTGGTTAAATAAATCATGATATAAGAGAATGTTAGAAACCTATTTACATATTATGCTGTTTTTATTTATTGAATGAAATTCACTGACTAGAAAAATGTCTACAACACAATAATGTGTGATAGAAGCAGATTGTTTATACAGCAAGTAAAATGCAGTAGTTATATGTGGTTGGGTGGATTTGACTGGTGTTATTTGAATTCATGTAAGCATTTATTTTTGTAAGCTGCTAATTAAGACCAAGCCACTTGTGTTTTTCAAAAACCTGAAAACCACAAAAGTGGCTTGGTTTTAAGTAGTGGCTGAAGAACAAATATTGAATTTTTAGGACTAAAGCAGTGAGATTAAAGCAGTGCCTGCAAAAAGCTCTTTTTCATAGCATTATGTAATAGGAACACTAGCAAGAAACCCTCTGCTGGAATTCAGTTAGAAATTTATCTGTGGCCTTAGGAAGATTTGGAGAGACATAGTACTAGTCAAAACCATAACTTAGTTCTTGACCAGCACTGGGGAGTAAAGGAAAGGATTAAAAAGAAAAAGGCATAAAGACTGTTCCCATTTGCATCTAGTTACTGTTGGTTAGCCATGTAACTATTGCCTAGAGATTAACTAGAGGTAAATTCAGACTTTGAGTGATTGTAGAAGACGGACGAGAGGTGAATGAAGAGAATAATGCACTAATATATTTAATCCTTACAACAATCCTATAAGGAAAGCACAATGATTTTTCCAATTTTCCAGATGAGGGAATTTAGGTACAGAGAGGATAGGTTATACAATTACTTATTAAATCCTTAGCCTGGGGTGATTAGGATGTATGTATACCAGTGCTTTTCAAATTTAATTTGTAGCATGTGGAAGTATTGGGACTGCTGGCAGAAGTTGCAAACAGGTGGTCCAGAGGCAGATCCAGCTTGTAGATTATTTCCTTTGGCCAGTACAATGTTTTCTGTTTGCTCATTTATTTCGTTCCGTTTTTAAAACATGGTAGATATTTTAAAATCAGAAAATTCCACATAAAAATTCAGATCATCGGTTTGTTTCTTTGCTTTTAAAGAAAATCAGAAGATCTGGCAACAGTCAGTTCCACACGGAAGCCATCTGCCTGGTCTGAGTTGAGGCAGTCCCCTTTGGATGAAGCATACCCCCTCCACTCAGCCTACCTCACTCCTTCATATCACTGGTTTGGCCATTGTGCATATTAGAATTTATGGGGGTTTTCTGCTAGAGAACATAGAAAGGCATTTAAAATACTCTTAATTTTCTTGAAAGGTTAAAAGATGGCAATCTATTCATTTGCAACTCAGATGTGACTGGTATGGAAAGAAGATAGAAATTATTCCAACTAACTCTGCAGTATATCTTGGCATTTTCTTCAGCCTGACAAAGAAAATCTACTCTCCTACCATTATTAAGAAATTAATATTTTGCTAATGATTTGTTAGGAGAGTGAAGTTTAGGGTTACATCACACCCAAAAAACAAAATTATTTAAAAAATTCAAAATGATAAATGCATGAGGTGATGAATACACTAAATACCCTGAATTGATCATTATAAAACATAGGTATGGAAACATCAAATTTTACCGCATATACATGTACAATTACAATGCATAAATTAAAAAAATAAAACATAAATAAACAATTTATTTTTTAAAAAAAGAAGAAAAACATATCAATGAGGCATCTCTCCTTTTCCTCCAAAGTTTTCCTTCAACTACCAGCACCCACATCTGGCCTACCCTACTGGCTTTGGCCTCCTAAATCAAGCACATTCTACTTCTAAGAGTTTACCCTTTTCTTATGCAGAGCAATTTAGTTTTTTCTTATTCTTTTAGCTTCACAAATAATACTGTAAATATTTCCAAAGGACCCTCCTTAGGATCAATGCTTCTTTGAAAAATACAAAATGATTATAAATAACTGATTTATCTTCCATTATAATTGTTTTTTTCCTTTCTCCCTTGTATTTTCATTCCTCTGAACTCATAAGTCTTCTGTACCATTGAGACAGCACTTGACTGGGAGCAAAAACACCCACATTTTAGTCCTGTCTCCCACTTGCTAACTGGATTACTTTGGGAAAGTTGCATACATTTTGGGCTCTCAGTTTTGTCACTTGTAAATGAGAATATAATAAGTACATTTCCTATATAACAGGGTTATTTTTCATATCAAATATAGTCGTATAACCTGAGCACCCTTAGAAAATAAAAATTGTATTTGTTTTAAATAAGCGCATATTAAAATTTTCTAGAGCCTCGGTTTTCAGATAACAAGCACCTTTTCTTGAACACTCAGTATGTTCCAAGCACAGTGCTAGATATTTTGTAAACACTTTCTGTATTAATCTTCTATGTGGCCCTTCGAAGCAGCAATGACACGTGTTTTCCATCTAAAGAAACTGCATCACAGACAACGTTAAATAACTTGCCACAGGCCATCCGTCTGAGTCAAAAGTCCATGTTCTCTTAATGACACCACACTGCTCCTACAGCTCAGCTGTCTCCTTCAACTGACACATTGTGCCACCCACCTATTAACCAGTTACTCTCTGGATCCACCTAGGGAGGATTACAAAATTATTTGACTTTGCAAACATTTTTGGATACTCATGCACACAACCTCAGGGTTCAAAACACTATGCAGCCTAAGAACATTTTATATCAAGGATTCAGTGTTTGAGCGCAGTATTTAGTAGAAGTATGGTATATATACAGCAATTTTATTGACAAATAGTGTTTTTCTATTCAGTCTTACCCCTATCAGTCAGTTCTAGCTTCTTGCAAATTTGGAAGCAAGGAAATTAGGGTCCAGAAAAGAATGCAAACTATCCATTAAGTTTGATTGTTTAAATATACTGGAAAAACATATTTTGGAAAAAAAAAATGAATGAAGCTGGTGGATTTGATGAAGGTTGAAGTGGAGCATTTGAAGTGATTCAGGCTCAGAAAACAATACCCCAAAATGAAGGCCTCAGCAGCATCCTCAGAAGCAGAAGTTTTTCTCTGACTTTGTCCTGCTCTCCTGTCTCTCTGTCCCCTTCTCCCTCAAGGCTAGCCATAGAAACTAGAATCCCTCTTCCCCAAGAAGGGTCAGAAAAACCAGAACCTCTTTTCCTAAAAGCCAGTCATAAAACCTAAAAATGCTACTCTAATTTTCCCTCCGCCTTTCTGTGTAAAAGCTGGCCATAAAGAAATCATCTGACCTACCTTGTTTGACTAGAGGTCCTAAGATCCCCATTCCAGAGACGGCCCTGCCCGACACCCAGAAGGTAGGAATGCTTGCTCAGAGAAGCCAAGAAGAAGCTAGACAGACAGGCCTTGCTGGGTTTCCCCACTCAGTCTATTAGCATTAGATCATGCCCTTTTTATCCAATCATACACCTACATGGCTATCCACAGTTTGTTGAACCTAAGCATAAAAATGGACAATTTGCCCTGTATCTTTGGGTCTTCATTCTGAAGGCTCTCATACATGTATATTAAATAAATTTGTATGCCTTTTCTCATATTCATCTGCCTCTTGTCAGTGATTTTCAGGAAACCCTCATAGGGCAAAGGATAACTTCCCCCTTTGGCCCCTACAAAGCCTCAACATGACCACCAACACGCAAACCCTATCCTGGTTTGTTTGTTTGGTTTTCATTTTCAAATTATCTTGAGTTGATATGGCAACACAGTCTCAGAGTACACCCTCTCCTTTTTTCTGAAGAGGCCCCTTGTAATGCTCTTTGAGAGGTGGCTTTAGAATAGGATAGAGAGATGCAGCCAAAATAACTGAAAAGAGTACCTCCTGAATTTTTCCGAACATTACAGAAGAGAGATTCACAACAAAAGAAATAATGTTCCTTTCTACGGACTAGGTGAGAACTGAGTTTCCAATTTGATTGGCAGTGTTGTAATATCAGCATAATACTAAGTTTGTATGACAATAAGATATGTTGCCTAATTTATGCTTCTAGTAGTATTTCCAAGGCTGTCAATTCTATTTTGGCTAAAAGTAATCACCAAGAACTAAATAATAATTAGATTTTTTCCCACTCTTCTACCCATAGCCATCTATTTTGGAAGGCACTCATCATTTGGATACAAACTGAATCTCTTTAATCTTAAAAGGACTAGAGAGAATAATGTCTTTGATCAGCCTGCTGGTACTGTGTATTTGTGGAAAGTGGCCCGTCATTCAAATTAAATCTGGGAAAACTCTCAAACATTGGCCAATTCGGTAGTTATGGGGCCTACCTCTCAGGGGCCTGAGAATTTGGCAAGCACCAAGGTGGTGGAAGCAGGCCCAGATAGGTTCTTCTGGCTTGTGAATTGCCGCTCATCCATGCTCCACCTTCCTCAAGCTTGAGGCTCCTTCATAGTGAGAGAAAAGAATTGGCGTGTCCAGCAGCAGTGATTTCAACTCACTGAAAATAAGAAACCTAGTATAGTACACATGGAGACCACAAGGGGATATGGAGAAGCTGAAACTCCTTAGAGGCAAAAATATCTAATATGCTGACTATAACAAAAAGAAAAGCTGAATTCCAACCTCCAAAATAAGAAACTTAAAAGGGCTGGGAGATGCATTTATTATTTTTAAGAAATTGGCAGTTAAAAAAGAAGTATTATCCCAGGGATAATGGTCTCCAATAGCTATGTAAATATCAAGGGAAAATCAAGATATCTATTTCCTAAAAACAAATTAGATATATCATTTGATATATCTAAAGTTCAGTGACAAAGATCACTATTATGCCAAATGAGAGATGTACACTGAGGCATTTTGTCCAATTATATAGGTGTGGTTAAATAACAACTGTACCATTGTCTATTAGTAACTACCTTTTTCTAATACAGAGGAACGTGGAATTATTACCTATTGCAGCAATCTATTAACTCAGGGGAAGAAACCAATAGATTCATTTGGTGATTATTCTCTTTTTAGGGCATCTTATATACTTTAATACAAGGTATGACTGTAAGAGAGTAAGACTAGTGTTTAAATAAGTATGCAAGCCTAATTGCATTTAAAGGAATTTTGTCCTCTTCAAGATAATCATTTTGGCTGTACACATGGTAATTATCAGTTCCAAATTGTCCAGGACAGACAATCCAGATGTTCTGTAATTTTATTATTATTCTCAATAAAGGTGATTAAAGGTAGAATGAGATACTACTTAATCTTAATAATTTTGTAAGACTTTTCACAGATATTTATAAATCAGGAAAAATCCTTGGTCAAACTATGTGTTGTGGTTTGCGGTCCAGTAAATACGGTTACAGAAGCTATGCAGTTATTCTAGCAATATGTAGAACTCTTTCTTGCAACTGCCTCCAGGATCAGTTTATGAGTCACACAAGGAAATTACTGTTATTACTTTATGTCACTATGAGATATGTTTCTAAAGCAGAGCATAAAAGCATCTCAGCATCCGACTTTCTTTGCACAGGTCTCCTAAACTGACTCCTGAGTATGGTGCTTCCATATTAGACTGAAATGCTAAAGTGTTGAAAAGAACATGACTCTCATTCTTAGAGGTTTCATTACTAAAATGCTAAAAATATAAGATTCTGAGGACAGTACTCTGGTGAGGTATAGTACATTACATTAAATGCAGTGGAAGCTTTTATCCTAGGGATTTAAAATGCCCTCATCATTTCCACATGTAACTTCCCCATGGGTCACTCCATTAACCTACAGGTATTAATGAGTGATTTATTTGTGCCTAGTGCTGTAGCAAGTACAGTTAACTAGTTTGCAGAAAGGCATAGTCAGTTCCGATTTTAATAAGAGAAATAAATGAACTAAGAAATTAAATCATTAGCCTGAGTTCACATAATAACACACTGGTAGTCTCTGTAGGGAAACCCTGCTTTCTTAATCCTGGCTCAGTGATCTTTCATGAATAACTCTCTCCTATTCACTCACCCTACACACACACACACACACACACACACACACACACACCCCTAACTTTTCTAAAATACTTAATATCATGACAGTTGATGGTTTTTGTTCTGACCATGTTGTATCTACTTAAGGATGTTCAGAGCAGTGTATGGGGATGTGGGATGTGGGGAGTGCAAGGTACCAGAATATGCCACCCAAAATTATGCTGCTTTGGCATAAGGATAATTTTGAGCTAAAGGCAATTGAGAATCAATACAGGCAAGAAAAGCTCTTTATCTTCTCCTAACTACCTAAAAATAAAATATAGATTTACATTTTTATAAAAGAAATGTATATTTGCAATGGAAATTTCCATTTGTAAAGATGTATCTTACCAGGAAGGGAGCTACTCTTCAGGAGACAACCCTTGTCACCTGAAAGCCTCTTATCTGCAAAACAAGACAACCCTTATTTATCATCCATTGCCTCCTCTCATCTTCCCATAACTTGTCTCTCTTGCCCAAAAGCCCCAAACCCTTTTTCTTTGTTTTTGTTTTGTTTTGTTTTGTTTTAGACAGAGTCTTGCTCTGTCACCCAGGCTGGAGTGCAGTGGTGCGATCTCAACTCACTGCAACCTCTGCCTCCCAGGTTCAAGAGATCCTCGTGTCTCTGCCTCTCAAGTAGCTGGGATTACAGGCATGCACAACCATGCCTAGCTAATTTTTGTATTTTTAGTAGAGATGAGGTTTTTCCATGTTGATGAGGCTGGTCCCAAGCTCCTGGCCTCAAGTGATCCACCCACCTCTGCCTCCCAAAGTGCTAGGATTACAGGCATGAACCACCACGCCTGTCCTCAAAACCCCTTTTCTTTCATTTAGCCTATGTATTAGTCCATTTTCATACTGCTATAAAGACATAGCTGAGACTGGGTAATTTATAAAGGAAAGAGATTTAATTTACTCACAGTGCAGCATGGCTGGGGAGGCCTCAGGACACTTACAATCATGGCGGAAGGCAAAGGGGAAGCAAGGCACCTTCTTCACAAGGAGGCAGGAAGGAGAAGTGGGAGTGAAGGGGAAAGAGCCCCTTATAAAACCATCAGATCTTGTGAGAACTCATTCACTATCATGAGAACGGCATGGGGGAATCCACTCCCATGATTCAGTTACCTCCACCTGGTCTCTCCCTTGACACATGGGGATTATGGGGATTATAATTCAAGTTGAGATTTGGGTGGGGACACAAAGCTTAACCATATCAGCCTAAAATGGTACATAAGCTTCAATCATCTGCTGCTTCCATGAGCCACAATTTTGTGTATGAACCTCTATAGTTTAACTCTCTTGTTCATCTGTCTTTTATCAGTTTGATCCAGGGGCCCCAGCCATTGCACCTAGGAGGGTAGAGGGGAAAAGACTTGTTTTCTCCTCTAAGAGGGATTGTAAAAATCATAGCATAATTTATTCTAGGTCTGGTGAAGGAAGTTTTAAAAGACTATAAATCCACAAATAGCCCTACTGGGCTCACCTACTTGAAAGCAAAAGGAGAAGAGATATCTCCTACCTGAGTTAAGACAAAAGGATAGAAAGTTATTCTCAGAGAGTAGCTACCCACTAGTCAGGAGAGAAAATTAAAAAGGCCAGATTCTATAAATGTAAGTTTGCAGTTTGCTTACTTGTGGCTGACAGGTACCCTGACATGTCTCACACTGATGAATTCCTGGCTGAGTGAGGTACTGCTTATAGATCACTGAAGAAAGGTAGGAAAAATGATTGGAATAAGAACTTCGGTCCCATGGTGTCAGCGTAATGGAAAAGTCCAGATAAACCTGGGAATAGGGTGGTAGAATCACAAAATTTCCTGCTAAGGTGCCACAGGCAATTCTTCATACCTCTTCCAATCTACAGCTGTTCTTACCATTGTGGTCCTTGAGTTACAATGAATATGTTTATTTATTTGAGGCAAACAATTAACTATTAGCAGCTGAATTTATTACTGCCTATGTGCCAGACACCACATTGCTTATTTTAAATGCGATCTTTCAATTTATCCTCACAAGAATCTTGAGGTAGGTTCTATTATTACCCCTATTCGATAGATGAGGAAACTGAAGCTTAGAGGGTTTAAGCAACATATCCTTAATCCTATTACAAAATAGCAATAGAACTAAAGCTCCCCAATAAATTGGTCTGACTCCATTTGGTCTTCATAATGGCCCTGTGAGAAAAGTAAGGGGGAAAATAGAGACTCCGGCCAGATTTTTAATTTATTCCCTCATTGAACAATTATTTGACTTATACACTGAACTGGTCACGGTGTATGCACAGAGAATATGGTGGTAAACAAAACAGACCTGGTTAGTATTCTCATGGAGCTTAGCATTATTGGGGGAATATCATTGAAGCAAAATCTCCTCCAGGCCCAGAAAGTGTCTCCACAAAGATAACAGAGGTCGAAAACAAGTTTATTATTGGATAAGCAACATTAGAGGGATGATATGCTGAGAAAAAAATAAAAATAAAAAAAGAATAAGTAACAAATCAAAAAGTGATGCAGAGCACAGGCAATTCACTGAAGAAATTAAAAGGTGGAAAGAAATCGCACTCTTTTATACAAGTAAGTGGATACAACATATTACATTCATATTCTCAGATAAAATGGCTAATTTTCTTTTATCTTTATGATTAAAGATAGGTTTTGCCTTTTGGAGTCAGGTGCCAGCTGAAGTTAGGCCTGTGTCCTCCCAGGAAACTGGGAAATAAGATGTTATCTTTTTTGATTATTACATTTCAAAGACATGGCTGTCAGGTCACTGGGGAAATATTCCTGTGTTGTGAGACTGGCAAGAAGGTTATTTAGTGATAAGAAACATTTATGTACACTTAAAAAGGGCAGAGAAAGAAATTCTGAAAGAAAAAGAAGGGGGGCCTCTTCCCTTATTTTCAATGCGGAGACTTTAAACCTCTTCTTTTGACTGGTATATTTGCCCTTACATCACTAAGTGGGGAAAGCTAAACAATAAGCAAACACTTGCATAAATATATAATTATACATCTTGATAAATTTTATGAAACCAGTGTGCTGTGAGAGAAAATAACAAAGGGAGTTTTCTAGTCTAGGAATTGGTCCCCAAAGAAGTTTTCTACATGCCTAAGCAATGGGCATTAATTAGCTTCTTGCTGGACACGAAGAGCTTTGCAAGACAAGGCAACACCATGTGTGAAATCTCTGAGGTGAGAGCTTGTGATCTTCAAGGAACTAAAAGGAGAGTATTGCAAAAACAAATTGAACTAGAAAGCAAGTGACATGAGCATTTCATACACGGCTAGAGTTATAGTGAGGTGTCTCCCAGTCAAGGAACATATGACAATAAGGGAAACTTGAATGCCCTCTGAGCTTGAGGCTTTAAAAATTAACACCTAGTCAGTGAGAGGAGAAAGTTGTTCAGGCAACAGAAAGAAAGAAAATGACTCCCAGACTTGATAGAAGGTTTAATGAAATCATTAGCACATCCAAAGAAAGGAATTAGGAGATTTGGCCAGCTAGGAAAATAGAAACAAAATGTCACTGAGACAAGCAAAGATTATCCCAAACAAGCAGTATGTGGAATGCCCTAGCCGAAAGATAAAATATTTTGTTCCTCCAATTAAAATTTTGTTAATATTTAGTTATCTCATGTAGCATGCCTATGGGGAGAGAATACACTGGGGAGAGAAGCAGAATCCAATTCCACTTGGCAGTTTTATTTCTTAATGTCAAATTATTGTAAAATAGTAAGTTGAGCTTAATTAATGTGAATCTGTTCTGCTGAGAATTCTGATTTTCATGTCTGTAAAAGCTGAAAGCCCCTACGTAAGGGCCTATCTGGGCACTTATCTGGCCTTCCTCTTCATTGTTACCTGTACCATCATTTAATTTCCCATAAAAACTTCGTAGCCCACTTACTCATCCTGGGTCTGTTCACCTATTTTTCTTCACTCATGAAGTTTTGATCTATCTTCTTTCTCTACCTTGGATGCCATTTATTGTGCTGTCCAGATCCTTTTCCCCCAGGATGCTTATAAAACATTATGAATGTATTGCCATCTTTCCCCCTTATTCAGCCATTTACTCAAAACTGATATGATGCAAAAGAATTGTTGTTACTAGATTTAGAGAGTGAGATAAGTTCTTACCAGGTTTGCCCCCTGTCTTCTTCCTATCACCTAGCCCACAATGTTTACTGAAGTGCAGAGGGATAAGATCTGTTCTTCTAGTAATCTTATAAACTCTCACTTGCTTCTGATCTCAGTAGGTGACATCTTCCTTGACTCCCCAACTCCCTTTTTAAATACAATTTTTGCCTCAATCATGTGATTATAGCTAAGTATTTTCATATATATGTAGTTGAGTGTAGTGGGCAAGTATGTATGTACTGTAGGGAGGCTTCCTAGGTTCAAACCCAGATTCTAATCTTAGGTGTTAGGCAAATTACTTGGCCTTTTGTGCCTCAGTTTCCTCATCTATGAAACAGGGCTAGTAAAACTATCTGCTTCATAAAGGATTATTACGATAAAACACAAAAAGCACTTGAAGAATCTGACACCTGTAAAGTGCTCAAATGATAGCAAATTCCATAATTTTCTATATATACTTTTGTGCCAACTTTTCTCATATTAGACTAAAAACCTTCATGTGTGTGATACACCCCCAAGAGGTAATCAGATTTGTATAATGTCTTTCCTTTTCCAAATGGCAATGAAGTAAAGCACTCCTAACATTTGTAATTCTTCAGTGATTTATTTTTATTTTTATTTTTTTTATTGAGACAGAGTTTCACTCTTG
>NW_026652282.1:95977469-95983080 GCF_009828535.3 Hylobates moloch | reverse complement strand
GGTCTCGAACTCCTGACCTCAGGTGATCCACACACCTCGGCCTCCCAAAGTGTTGAGATTACAGGTCTGAGCCACCGCACCTGGCCTATTCTTAAGTGATTAAATTAGTAATGGTACTTCATAGAGACTGTGGCAAAGAGAAAGATAGCCTTTGGGTTCGGGGTAATTGTCTATTGAACTACAGGGGAGAAAACTTTTCCTCTATTCTCAGGTTCTGTAGCTGCCACCTGTGATTTAAACTGACAAAAAACAAGCGTAACTGAAGAAAAGACATACACATTGTATTATACGTGCTTGGGGGGCTTCACAGAAAAGAAGTTAAAAAAACAAAAAACCAAAGAAGTGGTTAGACACAGGGGTTTATATACCATTTTAACAAAGGGTGACAAACTGTGGAGAAATGACTAGACAAAGGAAAAGAGGTTTGGGCTTCTAGGGGCAGTAAATTATGGGAAGGTAAATATATAAGGAAACTAAATGGTAGATAAATGTTATTTAGTAAGATTTGTTTCTGTAGACTCATCGTAGTACCTTCTTTGTCTCTGGTGATAAGGATTGTTCTCTTTCTGGTACAAGAAAGGGGAGACACTTTCATAAGGGAAATGTATACCCTGCATTTAGGCAGATGGGGGAGGGCAGAGAACTCTTCTCATAACCTGCCTTTTCTAAATTGCCTTCAGTTCAAAATAATCCTTATGCCAAAGTGGCATATTTTAGGGTGACATTTTTTAATCCCTTTCCCAATGGACAATCTTTTTTTAATGCTAGCTATATGCCAGATATTTCTCCAGGCACTAGAGTTCATAGAGCTTACATTTTTGGTTAGAGAGAAGAATATAATAAACAGAAAATGTATGTAATATTGGAAAGATAACATAGGGTAAAAGATTGAGAGTGGATGGAATGGGAATACCCTTAGATATATGTAGTTTCCAGTGAGTTAACTAATTCCACACTATTTTCTAATTCACAAAACACATCAGAGTGCAAGTTTGAGTGACGTTACCATTGGGATAATCCTCTGTCTGTTTTACCTTATGTCTAAATATAAATCCTTTGGAAACTTTAGTGTAAGCATAGCTAATAACATATGTGAACATAAAACATAACTGATTGCAACACTCTATGTCCCAGGTATCTGATATGACCTCACTGGAGACCATCAGTGCTTCATAGCCACACTGAAGATCTCCACCTCATCCACACCCAAAGTATCATCCATTAGACCTCCCATTGCATTTTAGTGGGGTTTTTACTTTGGCTCATTACTTGAATACTACATTTCAGTTTTTAAGAGGATCTCCTTGTTTTTGGTGCAATTATAAAGCAGAAATGATTAACACAAGCCCAAGGAATGATTGATTTATTTCTGGCTCAGGATACAAGCTATTTATACTTCCTCTGGTTCTCATAGAGGAGCTATTCCTTATGTGCTCAGGGTAATGATGTTCTGAAAATTATCATTTATATTTCACCCTCAAAAAAAACAAAACATCATCATCAATTATCATTATCATCATCATTTTCAATAGCAATGGCAAAATATTAACCTGAAGTAACAACACAGTTTCAATCTGGTAGGTTAATTGACTTACTCAAAGTCACATAACTTAGTTACAAAGATAGAAATTGAACCTATAGTTCCTCTTTTTAAAAGATTGTGCTGCACTTTAAAACAGAACTCTTGGTACTCATTAAGGGATGAGAAAGGAAAACAAAAGAAAGTTTTCTCTGAAAAGTCCAAGCACTTAATAGATTCCTCTCAGTATGTGAAAATAGAACAATCAGTATGGGACAATGGAATTAGATAAGGCTGAAAAATTCTGCTAGTCCAGGTATCACTTCACAAGCAGAAAAGAGTGTTATTTTCAGCTTGACACAGGATGCATCAAATCCTCAAATCCTTAGTCACATCTGATCCAGCCAAAAACCCAGGCAAGGTCATTGTTTTACCAAGAAAAGGGTGTCACCATGGAAGCTTCCCATAAACTCTGTAAACTTTAAATGGCCAGTTTCTTTATGAAAGGGGAAAAGAACATCACTGACACAGGAAAATGAAATTAATTGGATCTACATTTCATTTCAGAACTCTAAGTCATTGCTGATAAAGAAATCTTTAATCTCTAATATAAAACAACTCTGAATTGCAAACACAATTGAAATCTATTCACCAAAACCAGCTCTTTTAAAAATGTAGCTTTCATAACCTTACCAGTATTCAGGGCAATAATTTCTTACCTCCTGCACTATCAGCTCTATCCCTTTTATTAGAGGATCTGTCAAAAATACAGTCCAGTGAGATGACTATGATTTTAATGTCTTTGGTGATTGGAAAAGGAGCACAAATGGTTTTGATTGCAGTTGCAAATGTCTGCTGAAAGTCATTCAGCTTTTGTCTGTCATCCTCTTAAACTAATTAATAAAATTTGATTCAAAAAAACCTAAGATCTCAATATTATTTATGTAATACCAAAGTAGTCTTTCAAATAATAAACATGCACTGAAATAATTACTTTTATCTAATTACAAGGAATGTGAATAAATGAAAGATATTTCTTTCCTCTAGAAGACATACTAATTCCCAGGTAAACATCGTATTTAGGTGTACACATGTAAAATGTATACTGTACATACCACAGGATACGTGTATATGTGCACCAAATGGGAATAGTTGAGCACATTTCTGATTTACCACCAATAACAGCAAACAGGAGAAGAAAGCATCTGAGATGCTTAAGGGCATCACAACAGATATGAAAACTATAGCAGTACAAAGCACACAATACTACAAGAAAAAGTGCTATGCTTGCATGAGCTGAATAGTACCCACAGAGAGACAGATTTTCTCTTACAAATTGTATTTTCTTATTGCTTTGAGAAAGGAAAAATGTATGATGATTAGAGAATGAGGGTACCCCACAAACGTTGTGGGCCTTACGTGTGTACAGGTAAACACATACACACATGAGGCTCGGTGATAGTGTGAAGACTGCAGAACGGGGCAAGTATTGTTTTCTGACTTCCGTCCTCCTCACTGTCTGTGCTTTTCTGTAGTAGTTTCATTCAGTCCAGAGGAAAACCTCTCTCAGAAGCCCTCTGCTAGTCCCTTACTGGGACTAGTTTAATGTGTAAAAGAGAAAAGGAAAAGATGTGGGTAACGGGGAAGTCAAAAAAGAATGTGGAGGTTGAGTGGGGAAGGAAATGCTATTTGGAGGCAGTCAGAACCCGTGGTTCTTAGTCACACCAGTAACAGCAACACTTTCTCCAGGTATATTAGGCCTTCCTTGATGTTTGGATACTGAATATATTTGACTACATTCATTAACATGCTCAAGATTCATTTTTGGAGCCAGAAGTATGTTCTTCATCAATACTGGAATTTTATGCTTGCATGGCCTTAAAAACCAACTTCTTCCATACAAATGTATTGTATTCCACTTGTTTGGTTAATTCACGTTTTTTCTCTCATTCAAGTTTGGTTTTGGTTGGTTTTCAATCCGAAATTCTACTTTTTCTGAACTCTTCTCCCTCATATTTATCTGTCTCCTGAAGGGTTGATGTACTTTATACTGGCTCTTTCTGTCTTGGAGTTTTAAGGAAAGGAGTAAGTCTGATGTGCTCATTTGAATACCACCACCCTCTATGTTATCCGCAGAAGTTTTCTTACTATCTCTCATGCTATTTTTGAGGGCTAAAATTGCAACCTAGAGCTCCTTGTGGCCTCCCAGTGAACCATATAAATATGAAAAATAGGAAACAGATAAGCCTCTGGGGTTCTATTTACTCTAAATAAAGCTGTTTTATTGCCGAGTTTAAGAATCAGATGCGATAAGTGCCCTTCATGCCATTCTTTCTAATGACTACATCCATCTTATCTAGCTTACTGAATTATGTTTATTAATTGCAGAACATAAATCTGGCAAACCAGCTTTACTCATTCCAAATAACTTAAGAAGTGATGTTCAAGGAAGCAGTTGTGACTGAGCAACTGCATCAGAGTGCTTTCAATACTTGACCATCAGTAGCTGTCTTCTGGTCCCTAACCAGAACATATTGTACCTTAATTAAGCCACTATGATATGGCCTTTACCTAATCTGCAATCTTTGAAACTGCCACTCCTAACCCCTACTCCAACTATATTTGCTGAATCAAATAATCTTTTTTACTCATATCTACAGCTAAATAGCACAGGAAGCATTCTTGAAATGTTCAATTGACTTCAAATTGCCTGTTTGTTTTTATTTTGAAAGGTGAGGTAAGGAGCCAGAGGGTCAGGAGGCTTATGCTAGGTGAAGGAGTAGAACCTTCTAAAACAAGCTTTATATAAGAAAGAAAATGAAGAAGAGGAAGGAATATAGACTGAGGAGATAAGGCTAAAGCTGTGAGAGATATAAGATGAAAAAGGCATGCAAAGGAGGAAAAAATGAAAGAGAGCAAAGGAGTGGAGCATCAGGAAGTTGAATAATTAGAGGAGGGCTCCAGAAAGAGGAAGTAGGCATAGTGATTACATTTTCAATCAATACTATTTTCTTTATTACTTGGATTATGTGCAATAATTATCTGTAATTTACTGTGCATACTTGCCATGATACTCAGAAATACAGCAATAGAGCTCTGATCTCCAGCATTTTGAACTCCAACAATATAAAACCGAACACAACATAATGTACTATGATGAAAGCAGTTTTGCTAGGCAATTCAATCACAATTTTGGCAAGAAAGAAGGTAGTTTGAAAGGGATGACTAAAAGTTGAATTTGGGGACAGAGTTCATTTGAAGAGGTGGCAGCATTTCTGAAGCTAGATCATAGAAGCCAGACATTGGAGTGCTGGTGGGAATATGGCAAGTAAATTTGAGTCATCAGCAGAGACTAGACTGTCAAAATCCAGGGAATTCGTGTAGACACAAGATGTATTCTGAGGAAAAGCTGAGAATTATAGCCCTGGAGTAGAAAGTGGAACCATCAGGGAGAGAGAGCGCGCAAGCGTGAGAGCAATCAGATGATATTTTGAATACAATTGGTACCTGGTACTGTGCTAAATGCTGGGAATACAAAGATTACCAAAATATGGTTTCTGCTCTCAAGCTCATAGTACAGTCCAGGGAAACAGACATTCTGGCAACTACTTGCAAGAAAGATTGTAACAGACATTTATCAGAAGTACAGAGTGGATACACAGAAGGAATCAGTGAACTGTGAGGAGAGGAGAATAAAATCACACACTTGTAGAGCACTTGATGCGTGCTTAGTAATATTTAAAGACTTTACATAATTATTTATAAAATATACACAAGTACATTATGAAGCAGATACTAATATCCTGCTTATTTTACAGATGAGGAGACTGAGGCATAGAGCAATTAGGTGACTTGCCCAATAACTCACAGCTTTGAAGTGGCAAAGCTGGTAGACAGTCTTGTCCCAGAATGCATTACACACACAGCACACTTTAAAGTGTCAAAATTTCGAGCATGAGGTGTTTGGCTTGATGCTCAGATATGGAGGAATGTGTTGGAAATTTGTCAGGTATTCGAGCTTGGAGAAAGGCATTCTAGACAGACAGAAAGCATGTTGCAGAAGCACAGAACATACTCTAGATGAGATTCTAG
>NW_026652282.1:95971766-95977459 GCF_009828535.3 Hylobates moloch | reverse complement strand
ATTCTAGACAGACAGAAAGCATGTTGCAGAAGCACAGAACATACTCTAGATGAGATTCTAGACAGACAGAAAGCATGTTGCAGAAGCACAGAACATACTCTAGATGAGATTCTAGTCAGACAGAAAGCATGTTGCAGAAGCACAGCCAAGGAAGTTGGTACAACCTGGCTATTAGTACAGCATCCTGACTTGGAACCTAGCTTTGATGGTTCCTAAGAAAATGCTGCTTTCAGCCAATATATTGTCTATAGACTTATTAAATTATCAAAATTATTTTCTATTCAGTTGGAGGCTCCATTGGCCTCACTCTTAACTAGATGCTCTATGAAACTATCTTCTCAATCCCAAATATTTTTGTAAAGTTTTATCAAAGTAAAATAAAAGTAGAAAAGGAGAGCAAAGTCTAGAATAAAAATCTGAACAACCCAAAGTAACTCTATTTATTTTGATTTATAAATCAATTAATATTACATATCTAAGCCCAAAGCCCTTGTAGGCTCTGTCAAACACAGGCAGGAAATTGTTGTTCTAATTCAGCATGTAGCTGGTGTTTCTGCCTTCCCTCATAACCTTTATATACCAATTATTACTTCCAACTTTCCTTCTTGAACCAACATTTTTCGTCCTCTCCAGCTGCCATCTCACTTGTTTTCCTCTTCACAATTGCCCAATGTCCTTTTGTAAAGTAGTTCTTCCAAATTCCTCAGCCCTTTCTCAATAACAACCAACAGTGGCATCATGATAAGGCAGAGAACACAAAACTGAGATGTTGCTTTATACCCTGATGTGTGACAGAGCAATTATTACATTCCACTTAGCTGATTAGTACAGAGATTAGTTTGGAGATTGCCTGTCATACCAAAGTTTAGGTTCTGAAATATTTTCTATTGTAGGAGTATTTTCCCCAAATTTCTCTTTGATCTTTCTTTTTCTTTCCTTTTTTTTTTTCATAGAGAAGGTAGTAGAATGAAGCTGTCCTGCTCCATCTTTAAGATTTTTCCTCTTTTTCTGCTTCACCAGTCTTGTTTCAACAAGTTGAATTAGAGATGAATTTGTTGTGTTTGCCTATGTAAAAACACTCTTTTAAAGCAGTGACAATTATCAACAGAGGAGAGAGAAAGGACTTCCCGAATATTTATTATACTTCAAAATGACTCATATGCTAATATAGCCAATGCCTTAGAGCCAGTTGAGAACTTATGCATAGATTAGAAAAGGATTAGGAGCAGAAATTAATTTAGTAACAAGGATAAGTGAAATGGGAGTTTTTCTTGAGGGAATTGCTTTTAGAAAGTGTATTCAATTAATTCCCAGTTTCTGGTTTCCTTTTGTTACTTTTACCTGTTGGCTTTTTAAAATTCAGAATAAAACAGATTGCCCTCTTACATTCAATTGACCTTATCCCTATGCTACACGTGTTAAGAAGAGACATTATTCCTATTCTCAAGAAGGTTAAAGTTCCCCAGGAGGAATATCTCATCATATTGTAACTGCCTGTTTACTTAGTGTTAAAGGGTAACAAGATAGGAAGGCCACCTAAATTTCCTTGTGTAAGTCAAGCTTCTTCTAGGTATCCTGGAGGAAGAGATTTTACGAGAAAACAATGAAGAATGACTCTGAATTAGCCTATAAATGTAAGTTTCAGGCAGTAGTTAAAAGTGAATGCTGTAGGGAAAGGCAGAGAAGACCTTAATACATATATTCCTTTATAAAAGCAACAAAAATACTAGAAATTGGTCAAAATCAACCTTTTCAAAACTGAGGAAATTAACGAAATGCTTGCAACAATTCAAGGAGCATTTATTTAAGAAAAACTGCTGAATCTTGGTAAGAACAGCAGGGTTTGTGATATCGTAATTTAATCTACCCCCATCTCCCTTTTTCAGTTCTATGATAGCCTTCAAAACTAGTAGCCTCACAAACATAAGAGCTATGAGAACCAGCAGGCTTGCCTTCACCAAAGGAGCCAGACTGGATTTGGAGCTCCTCAAAACGTCTCATCTCGAGGCCATTTTCACTATTTGACCTGAAAGGCAGCTCCCTGGAGAAAGCTCAGTCACAGGGTATTATTTGACCTGACATCCTAGCTTCAGCTGACTCCATAAGAAAAGCTTTATCGCAAAGCAATTGTTTAACTTTTCTGTTGCATAAATCTTCAACATAAATTGGGGCAAACAAGAGGCTAACCATATAAGACTCTAGAGAGTGAGATGTTCATAGGAGGCTTTAAAATGCTCCAAGGCCAGGTATGATGGCTTATGTCTGTAATCTCAGCACTTTGGGAGGCTTAGATGGGAGGGTTGCTTGAGGCCAGAAGTTTAAGACCAGCCTGGGCAACAAAGTGAGACCCCACCTCTACAAAAAAATTAAAAAATACACCTGTAGTCCCAGCTACTTGGGAGGCTGAGACAGGAGGTTCACTTGATCCCAGAAGGTTGAGTCCATAGTGAGTCATGTTCATGCTACTGCACTACAGCCTGGGTGACAGAACAGAACCCTGTTTCAAAAAAATATTAACATTAAAATTAAAAAAATAAAAATAAAATGCTCTGACACATTACTGGAGATTTAGAAGTCTGTGTGCATGTGCAGGGCAGTGGGCATGCCAATGAAAGACTTGAAGGGGTCTCAATTCTTTGACTTCGGCTGAACTTGAGGCCCTATTCAAGCAGGAAGTGAAGGTTAAGCCAAAACTATGTGAACATCGAAGGTGTGCTCCAATATACAAACACAGAGACCCTCAGAAAAGAGGAAAATAAGCCGGGCTCAGTGGCTCACGCTTGTAATCCCAGCACTTTGGGAGGCCGAGGCGGGCGGATCACGAGGTCAGGAGATCAAGACCATGGTGAAACCCCCTCTCTACTAAAAATACAAAAAATTAGCCAGGTGTGGTGGCGGGCGCCTGTAGTCCCAGTACTTGGAGAGGCTGAGGCAGGAGAATGGCGTGAACCTGGGAGGCAGAGCTTGAAGTGAGCCAAGATTGCGCCACTGCACTCCAGCCTGGGCGACAGAGTGAGACTCCGTCTCAAAAAAAAAAAAAAGAGGAAAATAATTATTGGGTCAAAGCATTTAAAGATATCTGTTAAATCATTAGCTGATCATTTAAGCTGATCAAGCAGAATTTTGTAGCTAGAAAACACATGGAATACAGACATTAGCAAATTAGTCCAGAAAATTCAACAAACAAACAAACAGCAGCAAGAACTACAACAAATAGCAACATCAATAAACCGGACCAGGTGCAGTGGCTCATACCTTTAGTCCCAGCAACTCAGGAAGCTGAGGCAGGATCATTTTTGAACTTGGGAGGTCAAGGCTGCAGTGAGACATGATTGCACCATTGCACTCCAGCCTGGGCAACAGAGCGAGACCCTGTCTCCAAATACACAAACAGACAAACGAACAAACAAAAGACAATAAACCCTGGGGAAGGGGATATCTGATTTTCAGAGTTACTGCATTATATTATTTAAAATGCCCAGTTTCAACAACAAAAGCAATTGCAAGTGATACAATGAAACGTAAAAGTGTGGTCCTTACATGGGGAATGGGAGGGAGGAGGGAAACAGTCAATAGAAACTGTTCCAGAAGCAGTCAAGACATTTGATTTACCAGAAAAAAAGACTTAAAGTCAGCTCTTATCTTGAAAGAGCTAAAGAAAATCATGTGTAAAGAACTAAAGTACGACCACAGTGCCTCAATAACTACAAATAAAGATTGGATAAATTATAACAAAGAGCCAAATAGAAATTTTGGAGTTGGAATTGCAAAGACCAAAATGAAAAATCCAGTAGAGGGGCTTAACATCAGACTTGAGCAGGCAGGAGAAAGAATCAGCCCATCTGAGGGCAGGGTCATTAAAATTATCCAATCCAAGGAACAAAAGGAAAAATTACTAATGAACCAGGCCGGGTGCAGTGGCTCATGCCTATAATCCCACACATTGGGAGGCCAAGGCCGGTGAATCACCTGAGGTCAGGAGTTTAAGACCAGTCTGGCCAAAATGGTGAAACCTTATCTCTACTAAAAATACAAAAATTGGCCAGGCCTGGTGGTGCGTGCCTATAATCCCAGCTACTCAGGAGACTGAGGCTGAAGAATCGTTTGAACCTGGGAGGTGGAGGTTGCAGTGAGCTGAGATTGCACCACTGCACTCCAGCCTGGGTGATAAGAGCAAAACTCTGTCTCAAAAAAAAGAAAATAATGAACTAGAGCCTCGGGGACCTGTGGGATGCCATTGAGCATATTCACATATGCATTATAAAAGTCCCAGAGAGAGAAAAGAAGCAAAAGGGAGCAGAAATAATGTTTAAAGAAATAATGGCTGAAATTTCCCCAAATTTGATAGAAAACAATCTACATATCCAAGAAGCTCCACAAACTCCAAGTAGGATGAACTCAAAGAGAGCCACACATAGACACATCATAGTCAGACTGTAGAAAGCCAAAGAAAAAATGAAAACTGTTAGTGAATAGCAATTCATCATCATTTATAAGGAATCTTCAATAGAATAAAGAGCTGACGTATCAGAATCTATGAAGCCAGAAAGCAGTGGGAGAATATATTTAAAGTGCTGAGAGAAAAAAGAGTCTACATCCAAAGAAGCTATTCTTCAAAAACAAAAGAGAATTAAGATATTCCCAGATAAACAGAACTGAGGAGATGCATTGCTAGTAGACTTGTTCTACAAGAAATACTAAAGGGAATCATTCAGGCTGCAATCAAAAGACACTATGCAATAAACTGAATCCACATGAAGAAGTAAAGAGTACTGCTCAAGGTACTTACATAAGAAAATAAAAGCTAGTATAAATGCATTTTTGTTTGTAACTCTGCTGCTATCCAATTTAAAATACAACCACAAAAAAAACAATAATTATAAAAGACTTTTCAATAGACTTATAATGTATAAAGATGTAATTTGTATGACAATAATAAGGGAGGAGATGGAACTATGTTGGAGCAAAATTTCTATATTCGACTGAAATTAAGCTGATGTTAATCAGAACTATAGTGTATTAAGACACTAATTGTAATTCAGCACAACCACTTAATCACCAAAACATTCAAAAATAGAGAAAAATAGAGAAAATTTGAATGGTACACTTAAAAATCGATTTTTAAAAAAATATTTTAAATTTTTGTGAGTACTTGGTAGGTATATATACTTATGGGATACATGAGAAAATTTGATACAGCCATGCAATACATAATAATCACACCAAGGTCAATGGGGTATCCATCATCTTAAGTATTTATCCTTTGGGTTATAAACTATCCAATTATACTCTTTTAGTTGTTTGAAAGTGTACAATTAAATTGTTATTGACTATAGTCACCCTGTCCTGCTATCAAATACTAAGTCTTTTTTCTTATTTCCAACTATTCTTTTTTTGTACCCATAAACCATTCCCTTCTTCCTCCCCTCCACCCCCACGACTACCATTCCCAGCCTCTGGTAACCATCCTTTTACTCTCTATCTACATGATTTCAATTGTTTTGGTTTTTAAATCCCACAAATAAGTGAGAACATGCAAAGTTAATCTTTCTGAGCTGAACTTATTTCACTTAACATAATGATCTCCAGTTTCATCCATGTTGTTGCAAATGACAGGATTTCATTCTTTTTTATGGCTGAATCGCACTTCATTATGTATACGTATCACATTTTCTTCATCCATTCGTCCATTG
>NW_026652282.1:95959561-95971745 GCF_009828535.3 Hylobates moloch | reverse complement strand
GGACACTTAGGTTGCTTCCAAATCTTGG
The DNA here is from genome assembly GCF_009828535.3 of Hylobates moloch. Lineage (NCBI taxonomy): Eukaryota > Metazoa > Chordata > Mammalia > Primates > Hylobatidae > Hylobates > Hylobates moloch. The sequence goes on along the minus strand of NW_026652282.1, from coordinate 95,971,717 downwards.
CTACTGTGAATAGTGCTGCAATAAGCAGGGAAATGTGGGTATCTCTTTGATATACTGATTTCCATTATTTTGGGTATATACCTAGCAATGGGATTGCTGGATCATGTGGTAGCTCTGTTTTTAGTTTTTTGAGGAAGCTCCAAAAACTAAATAGTGATTGTACTAATTTACATTCACAAAAACAGTGTATGAGGGTTCCCTTTACTCCACGTACTCATCAGCATTTGTTATTGCCTGTCTTTTGGATAAAAGCCATTGTAACTTGGGTGAGATGTTATCTCATCATAGTTTTCATTCGCATTTCTCTGACCAGCAATGATATTGAGCATTTTTTCATATAGCTGTTTGCCATTTATGTATCGCCTTTTGGGAAATGTCTATTGAAATCTTTTGTCCATTTTAAAATCAGATTATTAGATTTTTTACTATAGAGTTGTTTGAGCTCCTTATATATTCTGATTATTAGTCTCTTGTCAGATGGTAGTTTGCAAATATTTTCTCCCATTCTGTGGGTTGTCTCTTTACTTTGCTGATTCTATCCTTCGCTCTGCAGAAGCTTTTTAATTTGATGTGATCCCATTTGTCCATTTATGCTTTGGTTGCCTGTGCTTATGGGATATTACTCAAGAAATCTTTGCCCAATTGAATGTCCTGAAGAGTCTCCCCAAAGTTTTCTTGTAGTAGTTTCATAGTTTGAGGTCTTAGATTTAAGTCTTCTATCCATTTTGATTTGATTTTCATATATGGCGACAGATAAGAGTTGTAGTTTCATTTTTTGGCATATGGATATCCAGTTTTTCCAGCACAATTTATAGAAGAGACTGTCTTTTTCCCAGTGTATGTTCTTGGCAACATTGTCAAAAATGAGTTTACTGTAGGTGTGTGGATTTGTTTCTGGGTTCTCTATTCTGTTCTACTGGTCCATGTGGGTTTTCTTTTTTTATGCCAGTACCATGCTGTTTTGGTTACTATAGCTCTGTAGTATAATTTAGTTAGGTAACAAGATTCCTCCAGCTTTGTTCTCTTTGCTCAGGATAGCTTTGGCTATTCTGGGTCTTTTGTGGTTGTATATAAATTTTAGGATTTTTTTTTCCTATTTCTATGAAGAATGTCACTGGTATTTTGATAAGGATTGCATTGCATCTGCAGATTGCTTTGGGTAGTAAGAACATTGTAGCAATATTGATTCTTCATATCCACGAACATGAAATATCTTTCCATTTTTGGTATGCTCTTCAAATTCTTACATTAATGTTTTATAGTTCTCATCAGAGATATTTTAGTTTTTGATTAATTCCTAGGAATTTAATTTTATTTGTAGTTATTATAAATGGGATTACTTTCTTAATTTATTTTTCAGATTGTTCACTGTTGGCATATAGAAGTGCTAGTGGTTTTCAAATGTTGATTTTGTATCCTGCAACTTTACTGAATTTGTTTATGAGTTTTAATAGTTCTTTTGGTGAAATCTTTAGGTTTTTGCCAAATATAACATCATGTCATCTGTAAATGAGAATATAATTTCTTTCTTTCCAATTTGGATGCCTTTTATTTCTTTTTCTTGTCTGACAACTCTAGCTAGGGCTTCCAGTCTATGTTGAATAATAGTGGTATAAGTGGGCGCCCTTGTATTGTTCCAGATCTTAGAGGAAAGATTTTCAGTTTTTCCCCCTTCAGTATGATACCAACTGTGGGTCTGTCATATAGGGCTTCTATTATGTTGAGATGTGTTCCTTCTATATTCACTTTTTTGAGGGATTTTATTATGCAGGGATGTTGAATCTTATCGACTGCTTTTTCAGGATCAATTGAAATGATCGTATGTTTTTTTCTCCATTCTGTTAATGCGCTGTATCACACTGATTGATTTGCATGTTGAACCATCATTGCATCCCTGGATAAGTCCCACTTCATCACGATGAATGACTTTTTAAATGTGTTTTTCAATTTTGTTTGCTAGTATTTTTGAGGATTTTTGCATCAATATTCATAAGGAATACAGCCTATAGTTTTCTTTTTGTGATGTGTGTTTGTCTAGTTTTGGTATCAGCGTAATACTAGTCTTATAGAATGAGCTTGACAATATTTCTTCCACTATTTTTTGGAATAGTTTGTGTATAATTAGTATTAGCTCTTCTTTAAATGTTTGGTAGAATTAAGCAGTGAAGCCATCAGGTCCTGGGCTTTTCTTTACTGAGAGACTTTTTATTACAGCTTCAATCTCCTTATATGTTATCGATCTATTCACGTTTTGGATTTCTTCATGGTTCAATCTTGGTAGGTTGTATGTGTCTGGGAATTTGTCCATCTCCAATTTATTGGCATACAGTTGCTTATAGTAGCCAAAAATGATCCTTTAAATTTCAATGGTATCAGTTGTAATGTCTTCTTTTTTTATCTCTGAATTTATTCATTTTGTTCTTCTTTTTTTTCTTTTTTTTTTAAGTTATTCTAGCTAAAGGTTTGTAAATTTTCTTTATATTTTCCAAAAACAATTTTTTTATTTCATTGATCTTTTGTATTGTTGCTTCATTTCAATTTCTCACTTTATTGCCCAGGCTGGAATGCAGTGGCATGATCTTGGCTCACTGCAACCTCTGCCTCTTGGGCTCAAGCAATCCTCCCACCACAGTCTTTTAAGTAGCTGGGACTACAGGCACTGGCCACCATGCTTGGCTGATTTTTTTTGCAGAGATGGTGTTTCACCATGTTGTCCAGGCTTCAAACTTCTCGACTCAAGTGATCCACCTGCCTCAGCCTCCCAAATTGCTCAGATTACAGGTGTGAGCCACCACACCTGGACTTCATTTCAACTTCATCTATTTGTGCTCTGATCTTTATTATTTCTTTTATTCTACTAATGTTGGATTTGGTTTTCCCTTCCTTTTCTAGTTCTTTAAGATTTATTATTAAGTTATTTATTTGAAGTTTTTCTTCCTTTTTGATATAGGCACTTAGAGCTACAAACTCCCCTCTTAGTCCTGCTTTTGCTGTATCCCATAGGTTTTGGTATGTTGTGTTTCCATTATCATTTATTTCAAGAAATTTTTTCAATTTTTTTCTTAATTTTTTAAATTGACCCACTGGTCATTCAGAAGCATATTTTAAAATTTCCATGTGTTTGTGTAGTTTCCAAAGTTCCTCTTGTTATCAATTTCTAGTTTTATTTCATTGTGGTTAGAAAAGATGCCTAAAATTATTTCAATTTATTTGAATGTTTTAAGACCTATTTTGTGAGCTAACATATGGTCTATCCTTGAAAATGATCCATCTGCTGAGGAAAAGAATATGTATTCTCCAGCAATTGGATGAAATGTTCTGTAATTATTAGATCCATTTGTTCTGTAGTGCAGATTAAGTTCAATGTTTCTTTGATGATTTTTCATCTGGATGATCCAATGCTCAAAGTGGAGTGTTGCAGTCTCCAGCTATTATGATATTGGGGCCTATCTCCCTCTTTAATAATATTTGCTTCATATATCTGGGTGCTCCAGTGTTGGGTGCATATATTATATGTATTTAAAATTGTTATGTTATCTTGCTGAATTGACCCCTTTATCATTATATAGTGACCTTCTTTGTCTCTTCTTATAGTTTTTTGTCATGAAATCTATTTTGCCTGATAAAAGTATAACTACTCCTGCTCTTTTTTAGTTTCCATTGGCATATAATATCTTTTTTCATCCCTTTATTTTCAGTCTATGTGTATCTTCACAGGTGAAGCGTGTTTCTTGAAGGCATCACATCACTGGGTCTTTTTTTTTTTTAATCCATTCAGCCACTTGATATCTTTTGATTGGAGAGTTTAGCTCATCAATATTTAATGTTATTATTGATAAGTAAGGACTTACTCCTGCAATTTTGTTGTCTGTTTTCTGGTTGTGTTATGATCTTCTCTTCCTTCTTCCTTATTTCTGTCTTCCTTTTAGTGAAGGTGATTTTCTCTGGTGACATGATTTAGTTTCTTGCTTTTGATTTTTTGTGTGTCCATTGTATGCTTTTTTGGTTTGAGGTTACCATGAGGTTTCCAAATACTATCTTATAACCCATTATTTTAACCTGATAACAAGTTAATGCAGATTGCATAAACAAGCAAATTGACTAACAAATGAGCAGAAAGAATGCTAAAAAAATTTCTACACTTTATCTCCCACTGTTTTAATTTTTTGTTGTTTCTAAATGGGATTATATTTTATTGTACTGTCTATGTCTTGAAAAGTTGTTCTAGCTATTATCTTTGATCAGTTCTTTTTGTCTTTCTACTTAAGATATGAGTAATTTACATACCACAATTACACTATATTAACATTACGTGAGTCTTGGTGTACTTACTATTACCTGTGAGTTTTGTACCCTCAGATGATTTTTTTATTGCTCATTTGCCTTTTCTTTCAGATTGAAAAACTCTCTTTAGCATTTCTTATAAGATATGCCTAGTGTTGATGAAATTCATCAGCTTTTGTTTGTCTGGAAAAGTTGGTATTTCTCCTTCATGATTTAAGGATAATTTTAGTAGATATACTATTCTAGGGGAAATTTTTTTTTCTTCAGCACTTTAAATATGTCATGCCACTCTCTCCTGGCCTGTAAGATTTCCACTAAAAAGTCTGCTGCCAGACACGTTGGACCTCCAGTTTAAGTTATTTGTTTCTTTTCTCTTTCTGCTTTTAGGAACTTTCCTTTATCCTTGACCTTTGATCTTTCAATTATTATATGCCTTGAATTAGTCTTCTTTGGGTTAAATCTGCTTGATGTTCTATAACCTTCTTGTACTTGAATATTAATATATTTAGGTTTGGGAAGTTCTCTGTTATTATCCCTTTAAATAAACTTTTTATCTGTATTTCTTTCTCTTCCTCTTGTTTAGGGCTAATATATCTTAGATTTGCCCTTTTGAGGCTATTTTCTAGGTCTCTTAGGCATGCTTCTTTCTTTTTTATTTTTTCTTTTGTTTCCTCTGACTGTGTATTTTCAAGTAGCCTGTCTTCAAGCTCACTAATTCCTTCTTCTGCTATTAAGAAACTCTGATTAATTCTTCAGTATGTCAGTTACATTTTCCAACTCCAGAACTTCTTCTTGATTCTTTTTTATTATTTCAATCTCTTTCTTAAATTTATGGGAGAATTCTGAATTCCTTCTCTGTGTCCTCTTGAATTTCTTTGAGTTTCCTCAACACAGCTATATTAAGTTGTCTGTCTGAAAGGTCACATGTATTTGTTTCTCCAGGGTTGGTCCCTGATGGCCCATTTAGTTCATTTGGTGAGGTCATGTTTTCCTGGGTGGTGGTGATGCTTATGGATGCTCATCAGTGTCTGGGCATTGAAGAGTTAGGTATATTGTAGTCTTTGCAGTCTGGGCTTGTTTGTTCCTGTCTTTCTTGGGAAGACTTTTCAGGTATTCAAAGTGACTTGCGTGTTGTGATTTAAGCTTCATCTGGTTTAGGGGGCACCCCAAGCCCAGTATCCCTGTGGTTCCTGCTTATAGTTTTTTTTTGTTTTTTTTTTGAGATGGAGTCTCACCCTGTCACCCAGGCTGGAGTGCAGTGGCGCGATCTCGGCTCACTGCAAGCTCGGCCTCCCGGGTTCATGCCATTCTCCTGCCTCAGCCTCTCCGAGTAGCTGGGACTACAGGCGCCCGCCACCACGCCTGGCTAATTTTTTGTATTTTTAGTAGAGAGGGGGTTTCACCATGGTCTCGATCTCCTGACCTCGTGATCCGCCCGCCTCGGCCTCCCAAAGTGCTGGGATTACAAGCGTGAGCCACCGCGCCCGGCCCTGCTTATAGACTTATAAAAGTACCACCTTGGTGGTCTCTGATAAGATTTGGAAGCTTTCTCTGGGTTACCAAGGAGACATTTTTGTTCCCTTCCCTTACTTTCTCCCAAACAAATGGAGTCTCTCTTTCTGTGCTTAATCACCTGGAGCTAGGGGTGAGGTGACACAAGCCCCACTGTGGTCACCACTACAGGGTCTGTGTTAGGTCAGACCTGAAGCCAGCACAACACTGGGTCTCACTCAAGTAATCACTACTTGGATACTGCCTATGTTTGCTCAAGGCCCTAGGGCTCTACAATCAGCAGTTGGTGCCATCAGCCAGGCTAATGTCTTCCCTTTCAGGGCTGTGAGTTTCTTTAGGTCTCAGGCAGTCCAGAGATGCCATCTTGGATCTAGGAATTGAAGTAAAAAACCTTAGATATCCACCTGGTACTCTATATACTATTGTGGCTAAGCTGGCATTTAATCCACTCTTCCCTCCACCTTCCACATGCAGAGGAGCCTCTCTCCATGGTCACCACCCTCACAGGTCCACAGGGACTACTTTCAGGCTACCATCGATGTTCACTTGAGGCCCAAGAGCTCTTCAGTCAGCTTCTGGTAAATGCTGCCAGGCCTGGGACTCACTTTTTAGGGCAGTGGGCTTCCCTCTGGCCCAGAAAAGGTCCTGAAATACAATCCAAGAGCCAAGGCCTGGAATCGGGAACCCCAAGGACCCACTTCATACTCTACCCAACTGTGGATGTGCTGGTACCTAAGGTGCAAGAATAAGTCCTCTTTACTTTTCTCTGCTTTTCTCAAGCAAAGGAGCCTTTCACCATATCCACCACAGCTGGAAACATGCTGGGTCTCACCTGAAGCCAGCAAGTCTCAGAGGCTTACCCCAGGCTTATGGCATATTATCTGGGTATTGCTGCTGGTTATTCAGGGCCCAGTGGCTCTTTAGTAAACAGGTGATAGATCTTGCCAGGACTGGGTCCTTCCCTTCAAAGAAGCAGGTTCCCTTCTGGCCCAGGGTATGACTATGAATGTCGCCCTGAAGCTAGGGCTTATAATGGGGGCCTCACGACTCTGGCTGGTGCCCTATCTTACCATGGCTGAGCTGGTATCCAAGATGCAAGACAAAGTCCTCTTTACTCTTCCTTCCCCATCCCATCCACCAGTGGGATGGTGGCCAGGTGGCATTAGAGATTCAAGACTGTCTTTCTGGCTGGGAGTAGTGGCTCATGGCTATAATCCTAGCAATTTGGGAGGCTGATGGCTGGGAGTGGTGGCTCACACCTGTAATCCTAGCAATTTGGGAGGCTGAGGCAGGAAATTTGCTTGAGCCCAGAAGTTCAAGACCAGCCTGGGCAACATAGATAGACCCTGTCTCTACAAAAAAATAAAATAATTAACCACAGGCGTGGTGTCACACGTCTGTGGCCCAGCTACTCGGGTGGCTGAAGTGGGAGGATCACTTGACCCTAGGAGTTTAATGCTACAGTGAGCCACAATTGTGCCACTGCACTCCAGCCTGGGCGACAGAGTGAGACATTGTCAAAAAAAAAAAAAAATACCTGTCTTTTCTACCCTTTTCAATGCTTCTTTTAGCAATGTTAAGTTAAAACCGGGGACTGTGATTGCTCACCTGATTTTTTGTTCTTATCAAGTTGCTTTTTGTGTAGATAGTTGTCAAATTCAGTGTCCCAGTGGGGAGGACAATCAGTGCAGGCTTCTACCTGACCATCTTGCTCTGCTCCTAAAAACTAACTATGTAACTATTTAACACACACACAAAAAAACACCGTAATGAAGTACTGGAGGAACAAAAAAGGTGAAAGGCATGTAGAAAGCAAATATGTCAGAGCTACATTTTATCATTAACTATTAAACACCGATGGATTAAACACTCTGACCTAAGGGTAGAAATTAGCATAATAAACGTAAAAAACAAACACACATGATCTAACTATATGTAGTCCACAGGAGACATATTCAAGATTCAAAGACACAAATAGGCTGAAAATAAAAGGATGGAAAAACATACTTAAAACATACTTAATGCAAATAGTAGTCAAAATGGGCAAAAATGAAATCGAGAACTGCTAGTTCCTTTTAATATCACACATAAAAGCTCACAGGAAAATCATCTCTTTTTAGCTTTCTTTTTGGTATTGATTTCTACATTAATTGAACTGGGATCAGAAAACATGGTTGTACATTAAAATCCTACAAGAAAACCTAGGCAATACCATTCAGGACATAGGCGTGGGCAAGGACTTCATGTCTAAAACACCAAAAGCAATGGCAACAAAAGCCAAAATTGACAAATGGGATCTCATTAAACTAAAGAGCTTCTGCACAGCAAAAGAAACTACCATCAGAGTGAACAGGCAATCTACAGAATGGGAGAAAATTTTTGCAACCTACTCATCTAACAAAGGGCTAATATCCAGAATCTACAATGAACTCAAACAAATTTACAAGAAAAAAACAAACAACCCCATCAAAAAGTGGGCAAAGGACATGAACAGACACTTCTCAAAAGAAGATATTTATGCAGCCAAAAAACACATGAGAAAATGCTCGTCATCACTGGCCATCAGAGAAATGCAAATCAAAACCACAGTGAGATACCATCTCACACCAGTTAGAATGGCCATCATTAAAAAGTCAGGAAACAACAGGTGCTGGAGAGGATGTGGAGAAATAGGAACACTTTTACACTGTTGGTGGGACTGTAAACTAGTTCAACCATTGTGGAAGTCAGTGTGGCGATTCCTCAGGGATCTAGAACTAGAAATACCATTTGACCCAGCCATCCCATTACTGGGTATATACCCGAAGGACTATAAATCATGCTGCTATAAAGACACATGCACACGTATGTTTATTGCGGCACTATTCACAATAGCAAAGACTTGGAACCAACCCAAATGTCCAACAACGATAGACTGGATTAAGAAAATGTGGCACATATACACCACGGAATACTATGCCGCCATAAAAAAGGATGAGTTCATGTCCTTTGTAGGGACATGGATGAAACTGGAAACCATCATTCTCAGTAAACTATCGCAAGGACAAAAAACCAAACACCGCATGTTCTCACTCATAGGTGGGAATTGAACAATGAGAACTCATGGACACAAGAAGGGGAACATCACACTCCGGGGACTGTTGTGGGGTGGGGGGAGGGGGGAGGGACAGCATTAGGAGATATACCTAATGCTAAATGACGAGTTAATGGGTGCAGCAAACCAACATGGCACATGGATACATATGTAACAAACCTGCACATTGTGCACATGTACCCTAAAACCTAAAGTATAATAAAAAAAAATTAACATAAAAAAAAGAAAACATGGTTGTAATTAAAAATTCCTTGAAATTTGGCCAAGATTGATTTTATGGATTAATATGTGGTCGGTAATTTTTAAATTGTCTATGTATACTTGAAAAGAATACATATAACCTAAAGCAGGAAGAATGGGGTGTGGGAAAGGCTCTTCTCATGTATTCTTTTGTCAGAGAGAAAAATGTGAATTTGTTGTACCTGTGGAATGCTCAGATGGAAATATCCAGAAGACAGAAATTCATATAAATCTGGAGTTGTCTGAATAGAGATAGGAATTTGGAAGTTGTCAGCAAAAGAGCATGAGAAATAAGAGACAGAGATGATGCTAACTTTTGCAAGTCAGAAACTTGAATTGATTAGTTATCCAAGGGGCATTGACGTTGGAAGTGCATTGTAATATCAAGACTTACCTGTCAAAGGGAACAGAGAACTGTGTTAACTAACCAATACTTTTTCTTTCTGATAGGAAAACCTACTTGGAGAACTAAAATAACATAAGAGACTGGAAATGGGATGATTTTACACATCCTACCATAAAATTAGGATATTTAGACCTCTGAGATCATTTTAAATGCCTTCAGCCTGTGTTCAAGATCAGGCCAGTTTCATGTGTTTAGATGTGTTGTAATTACAAATAAGGATTCATTGTATGCTCCTAGGCAAGGCAACGGCATTCAGTGTGAACCCCGCTGGCATTAGTTATTGACTGTTTTGTGCAGGCATCATGCTAAAATTGCAGGGGAGGCATATAGCCTCTTCAATGGGCTTTTGGTGTAAAAGGGAAAATCAACAATTACCAATAGTTTTACCTTTCCACTTACCTACTTAACTTGCAACCTAGCTAATTAACAATCCTAGGCCAGGCACAGTGGCTCACGCCTGTAATCCCAGCACTTTGGGAGACCAAGGTGGGCAGATCACCTGAGGTCAGGAGTTCGAGACCAGACTGGCCAACATGGTGAAACCCCATCTCTACTAAAAATACAAAAATTAGCGGGCATGGTGGCAGGCACCTGTAGTCCCAGCTACTTGGGAGGCTGAGGCAGGAGAATTGCTTGAACCCAGGAGATGGAGGTTGCAGTGAGCCGAGATTGCGCCATTGTACTCCAGCCTGGGTGACAAGAGTGAGACAAAATTCTATCAAATGCTCTCTGTTCAAATATATGGATTTTATTATTTAATAAAAAGATTTTTAATAAGAAGAAACTCAATATTTAATATGATATTAAATATATATACATATATATTTTAAATACTCAGTGCACAGTACATTAGAAAACTGGACCTGGCTAGGCATTTTATATTATATAGCTCATACACTCTGCTATTTTTGTGTAGTTGTTTTGTTTTGTTTTGTTTTTGCTCTTCTGTAATGGCATTGCTGAGTTCTCAGTTAAACTCTACAAATTATTCCATTATGATATGAATCATTAACTAATAAGTCATATGCATTTATCTTTAATAACCCACAAAGTAAATATCACATGGTCATAAAATAGAGATTACTACTTAATGATCCATAATTATAGCAAATGTGTATTTATTGTTATGAGAATTTTCTCAGCACAAAAACTAGTGTTCAAATTTAGCAGAATTAGAGACAGAGAGAGACAGAAAAAAAGACAGAGAGAGAGAGTCTCACTCTGTCACTGAGGCTTCAGCCTCAGTGCAGTGGTGTGATCATGGCTCACTGCAGCCTTGGACTCCCTGGGCTCAGGTGATCCTCTTGCCTCAGCCTACCTAGTAGCTGGGACCACAGGCATGTGCCACCACACTCTGCTAATTTTTTAACTTTTTGTAGAGACAAAGTCTCACTATGTTACCCAGGATGGCCTCAAACTCCTGGGTTCAAACAATCTACCCACTTCGGCCTCCCTAAGCACTGGGATTACATGAATGAGCCACCATGCCTGGCCTATTTTTTAAAATATTATAAAATATGACATATAATTATAAACTAATATATAATTTATTTCAGATGTTTAAAAACAATCAATGATATTATCAACATCAGAAAATACAAAATATAAAACCATTAAAGAAGAAAATGAAAAAATTTTTTGAAAATAATAGATGAAGAAATGAAAAAAAAAGCTTTTAGAAACTTCTAGCCTCAGAATATAGCACAGATAAATACCAAATGAAGATGGTTGGGGATGTACTTCATCTTCCATGTCAATGATAACAGAATAATTTTTTTAAGTATAAATTTAAGAAAAATTCTAAAGAGTTATTAAACCAAATGTACTTCACGCCAATTCACGTAGCTAGGCATAAATTTTAATATTAAACAACAGTCTTATTGAAAATGGTTCCAAAAGCAATGGCAACAAAAGCCAAAATTGTCGAATGGGATCTAATTAAACTAAAGAGCTTCTGCACAGCAAAAGAAACTACCATCAGCGTGAACAGGCAACCTACAGAATGGGAGAAAATTTGTGCAATCTACTTATCTGACAAAGGGCTAATAGCCAGAATCTACAAAGAACTCAAACAAATTGACAAGAAAAAAATCAAACAACCCCATCAAAAAGTGGGCAAAGGACATGAACAGACACTTCTGAAAATAAAACATTTATGCAGCCAACAGACACATGAAAAAATGCTCATCATAACTCACCATCAGAGAAATGCAAACTAAAACCACCATGAGATATCGTCTCACACCAGTTAGAATGGCGATCATTAAAAAGTCAGGAAATAACAGATGCTGGAGAGGATGTGGAGAATTAGGAACACTTTTACACTGTTGTTGGGACTGTAAACTAGTTCAACTATTGTGGAAGACAGTGTGGCGATTCCTCAAGGATCTAGAACTAGAAATACCATTTGACCCAGCCATCGCATTACTGGGTACATACCCAAAGGATTATAAATCATGCTGCTATAAAGACACATGCACGGCCAGGCACGGTGGCTCACACTTGTAATCCCAGCACGTTGGGAGGCCGACGCAGGCGGATCACGAGGTCAGGAGATCGAGACCATGGTGAAACCCCGTCTCTACTAAAAAATACAAAAAATTAGCCGGGCGTGGTGTCG